>NW_003307637.1:282093-367082 GCF_000143455.1 Volvox carteri f. nagariensis
TCTGACAGATCTCTTCAGTGCGAAAAGATTACCAGATGAATGGCCTGAGCAAGC
Source organism: Volvox carteri f. nagariensis (assembly GCF_000143455.1). Lineage (NCBI taxonomy): Eukaryota > Viridiplantae > Chlorophyta > Chlorophyceae > Chlamydomonadales > Volvocaceae > Volvox > Volvox carteri. The sequence continues at coordinate 282,148 of NW_003307637.1, forward strand.
CATACGAGCCTTTGAAACGCTCAAAGCTCGACTATCGAACGACGTTTTGTTGAATTACCCGGATTTTACGAAGCCTTTCGAAGTGATCTCAGATGCTTCACTGAATGGAACTGGCGCAGTACTCCTGCAAAACAACCGACCGGTTGCTTTTACAAGTAAGAAATTTTCCCCTGCTGAACGGAACTACAGCACGGGTGAACAGGAGCTACTTGGGGTAATCAACGCCTTGAGAGAATGGCGATGCTACTTACAAAGTTCCATACCTTTTAATCTCGTCACAGACCACCATCCACTGATATTTCTTAAGACTCAGTCGAACTTAAGCCACAGACAAGCCCGTTGGCTTGAGTTCCTGGCTCAATTTGATTTTGAGTGGATTTACCGACCAGGACGATTGAACGTGGTCGCCGACGCTTTTTGTCACGCCATCCCTCCTTGGCATCTCTAGTGGTATTCAATGCGGTTACCACACGTCGCCCTCAGGGACGTACGCTGGACCCACTCATCCAACGTATTGCCGATGCTACAAAGAGAGACGCTTATTTCCAGAACCCAGATCATACTCGTTTCTTTTTGACGAATCCTCTCGGATTCTTCCAGATAGAAAGGGGGGAGTGTGAGTACCGCATCGTGGTACCCAATGACCCCGCCTTGAAACGAGAGATTATTGAACGAAGCCACACGGATATCTTGTCAGGACACCCTGGACGAGATCGAACCATTGATTTAGTTGAACGAAATTTCTGGTGGCCTACGTTGAAAGCTGACGTCGCAGACTTTGTCGCATGTTGCGATCTTTGTCAACGGAATAAAGCTTCATCAGGCAAACCGCTAGGTCTATCTCGACCTCTGCCGATTCCTGAAAGACCCTGGAGCAGCGTCTCAGTGGACTTTGTACTCGGATTGCCCTCGACTAGAAAAGGTTACAACTCCCTTGTGGTATTTGTAGACCGACTGACTAAGATGGTGCATGTACGACCATGCAAGAAAGAAATAGACGCAGAAGAAACTGCAGATTTATTCTTTGACACCGTGGTACGGCTTCACGGTTTACCAGACACCATCGTCTCAGATCGTGACACCAAGTTTACTGGTGCTTTCTGGACCTCTCTCATGAAGAGGCTAGAAGTGAAGCAGGTGATGAGTACTGCTTTCCATCCTCAGACTGATGGTCAGACAGAACGAGTTAACCACGTCCTTGGAGACATGTTGAGGAACTACTGTGATCAGGAACCTTCACAGTGGGAGATATATCTCGGACCGGCCGAATTTGCGATTAATAACTCGAAGAATCGTTCGACAGGAGTTAGTCCATTCTTCCTGAATTATGGCTATCATCCTAAGACCCCTGTACAACTCGAACTCGGTGACACAGTTCCCTTTGCTAAAGGTTACGTTGACACGTATGCCAAGAGACTTGCTGCTGCTAAATCTGCTTTGATGACGGCGCAAGATCGAATGACTAAGCAAGAAAATAAAGGACGACGTGATGTGTCGTTTACGGAAGGACAACAAGTCTTACTCAGTACGAAGAACTTAACCCTCCAGAAAGGTTCGAAGAAACTGATGCCTAAATGGATTGGACCTTTCACGATTGAGAAGATGATCAATCCTGCTGCCGCTAGATTGACTCTTCCAGAGGAATATCGTTTCCATAACGTATTCCATGTATCGTTGATACGGCCTTATCGATCTGATTGCACCGTACAACCACCTCGACCTACAGTCGGAATTGAACCTGAAGGTTCTACCTCTGTATGGACACCTGAACGCATTCTAGATCATGATCAACGGAAACTCCGAAACCGTACCCTGACACGATATCTCGTGAAATGGGTTGGTCATGGACATGAGAATAACAGTTGGATTGAAGAACCTGCTTTCCCCGACAGATCCCTTATTGATGCCCATTGGACTGCGCGCCGCGTGGACGCAGGCGTCTAGAAAGGGGGGCAGATGTTGTAGCACCTTATAGCGTTACAGAACTTAATCACTGCGTGATTAAGGCACAACTTGATAAGACTGAGCTACAAACAGTCTACGAATATCTTAGAGTTCAGACGTGCTTCCTTACCAAGGAATGACACGCACTTGAGATACCTACAGACTCATTGGTTCGAGCAACCAATGTAGATCTGAAGAGACGTCGTACAATAGAAGTTGTTACGGCCTCCTAAGCAACGAGTATTTATACTCGGGAGGAAGCCTGGGATTAGACATCAATCTAACAACACACCAGTGGGAAGGATTCTAGAAGCTTACGCTTCTAACGCCCCTTACTGAGGAACGAACCCAGTCCTCGACGGAGCGAATCCGTCCTGTAACCTGTCGGCTCTCGCTGCTATCACGCGCTGACATACACCGTCCACCTCTCAAACACCCGAGAGGTCGGCAGGTGGATTTGAACCAGGGTCACCAGGGGACAGAAGCCAGGCCTTCATCTCTGCCAGCCACCTGCCTCCATGTATGTATGTAAAAGTATGGATGGATGGATGGATGTGACCACACGTGTGGTAATTTAACACGCAGCTGACTTGCCAGGAGGTCCACGACCCACGGATCAGTGACAACAGCGTGCTCTGGAGCCTCACGGCTCATGAGGGCACCCGCCGCATCGGCGGCGGAAATACTGTAGCCACAATACAATAAACGTCGTGAGCACGCGAAGGCAAAGTTATATATATGTACACTGTCGGCACCATCAACACCATTGCATTGCACCAGCCGCCGACTTCGCTCAAATCGCTGGATTCACTGACTTCAAGAGCGGCAATTACAAAGTGCCTATCCTTGTCTTCTGTATTATCTAATTCTTCTTCTAAATGTTTGGGGCATAGCGTCTGCGGAGTTTCTGAGCCGTTTGCTTTGGTCAAGAATGAACGAATGGCCCGTTGACCTAAGTTGAATGCAACAGCGGGCCGTCTCATGGTGATATCATCAAATATTTTATATATTGTAATGTTACAGAGTGGGAGGCTTCTGGGCCTCTTTATCACTTTGTCAGTTCTACGATTTTTCGTTGGGGGTGTCAAACCCTGCCCCTCAGCTCCGACCAACTAACAACCCCCCCGATGCGTGATGCCCCACTCTACTGCTGGTTACCAACAAACAGTGTGCCAAAGCCCACCATACAGCCTCGTGGTAATGCTCACCAGCAGCAGCCGGCAGCGAGCCTGCAGGGGGAGGGTAGCACAACGGATTTCAGCTTCAAGGTCAAGAACAAAGAAACCCAGCATGCTTTGAGAATATTCATCGGTCAGACGGGCAATCAGTTGCCATTGGAACCCGCGCAGCAGTGCCCACAGCGGCAGAGGTAGATCCCGGTGATGGCCAGCCTACTCTGCCGCGCTCTTCACGGTAGCTCAATATGTCCCTATGTGTACCAAACTAAGGACTCTTCATCCCAGCAACGCACCTTGGGCCTTCCGCCTCACGAAGGCGACAATTGCTGAATCGCCGTCTGTGTCCAGGATCCTCCACTGGCTCAGTTGGTCATCAGTTTGCTCCCCGATGAAGAACAGCAGGTCTCCTCGTTCTGGGCCGCTGACCACTCTTCGAACGGCGTCCTCAGCTGCCGTCCTGGATACCATTCCCGACCTTGCCGGAGCTCCAGGATAGGCGCAACGCGGAGCACGATATCGAGGCTATTGAATATTGCTTTCTAGTAGCACGCGCGTGGGTGAGGCGCAAAGATGTTTCAGCACAATGCGTTGACAGAAATAGCAGGCGCGGGCTAGCTATTTTTAATATATGGTCGTTATATGTATGGCTCTTCACGCTTCCAATGTCCTGGATTGGTCGGCGTCGAGATAAGTGCACATCGGGATCAATATGTATGGCGCACCCCCGCGGGTGCATGGCGCACCCCCGCGCGGACTCCCGGAGACGGTGCGAAGCCTCCCTGGAGTCCGCCAACGGAATCGCCCAGCGCGACGCTTCTCGCTGCAACAGTAATTTCAATCAATAGCTTTACATTCGCTGATCAGGAAAAGCGGTTCTTCTTGATCATGGCGGTTCTGCTTGATCATTCTTTGCAATTTTAAAAGCTCCATACATCGCAGGCAAACGGATTGTTTGAATAAATAATTTTAGCTGAACTCAGGTCGCAGGTCGGGAAAGCCTCGCGCTGGGCGATTCCGTTGGCGGACTCCAGGGAGGCTTCGCACCGTCTTCGGGAGTCCGCGCGGGGGTGCATGGCTTTTCATGCTTCCAATGTCATGGATTGGTCGGCGTCGAGACAAGTGGGCTCCTAAAGGAAGTCAATACAACACGTTGAATTTGTAGGAAATGCGGCGCGGCAAAATCCTTCCATATGGTCGCGTGTCCAGCCCCTGCCTCGCGCTCTCCCCGCTCACTCCCCGGTGCCCCCTCGAAACGCCATGCCAAAGCTCTTCACCCGGCCCTGCGCTGTGATCCAGGAGCTGAGCTATAGTAGGACTTAAGGACACTTGATGCTTATCCGAGGTTTCCTTGGAGTTCCTCTACAGGTGTTAGGATAGTGCCCACATGGCAGGCGGCTCTGCCACAGGGAAGCTCATTCCTTCGTCTTTCCCGCCACCCCATCCCCCTCCCCCTGCCGAGGGGCCACCCGCACGCAGGAGGGCCAGACTGCGCTCCACCTTGCCGCAGCCAAGGGGTTCGACGTGGTGGTCAGGGAGCTGCTGGTGCGACGTGCCAAAACAACACTGCAGGACAAGGTGGGTGAGCACGCACACGTGTGTATCTGTGGGCTCAGGGTCTCTGTCTGTGTATGTATGTATGTGTGTGTGTGTCTCTGCGCGCCGCGGCGTGTGCTCTCCCCCTGTTGTACTAACCCTAATGGAAATTACCGGCCTGGGGCTTTTGGCCGTTGCCGCGCTACAAATAGTCTGCTGCAGAATTCTCGGTGCAATGCACTGCAAACAATTTTGCCTCGCGCATCGGGGGGATATAGGTTTGTCGGTTGAAAAACAAGTCGTTTGATGTCGACGGCTTTTTCACTCACGCGGCGTCTTTGACTATAAAAATGGCCATTGGATGTTGTACTCGCCTGAGGAAAAGGACCAGCGGTTTGCGAAGAGCGCGATGGGGTGTGGTTTTGCAATAATTGTGATTTTTGAGTTGGTGTGTTGTGTAGCGCACCTTTTCCTGCACTACGTCAGCTCGCGCTTCTCATAGGCGAAGTGATTGGTCTATGAGAGGTGTTTCGAGGGTGCATAGCCTTTTCTATCAAATCAACATTGGGATTTTGCCTTGCTGGGCGAACGAGAGAAAACGTGTGCTCGTGTGCATTGCATTTTGCGTTGGGCTGCGCTTACGCTTTCAATAATTTTGTTTGTTTTTTGCCGCTTTTTGCTGACATTATAAATGGCCGAAGCTTTAAGTCGCTAGCGTATTCCTGCGTGTGCGGGATTGTCCCGCGGTCGCCCGATAACGACCATAACCACCATGATGGTAAAAAATGTTGCATCACTTTGAGCTCTGTATAGCACAGCTCTCTTTGCTCCCCATCGGATCTCGGATAGGCTTCTCATTAGGAGTCGTAGAAGCACCACGACCCGAACACGTACCAACCCTGCTCAAATCCTTCCGCTCTAAATCTTTAGCAGCGTATAACCGGTTATAGACACATTGTACCGCTTCATTTCGCAAACCAAACCATGTTTAAACTCTTAGCCAGCGTTGGTGTGCGTGTAATGCGCAGTCGGAAAGTCGGTGAGCCGTCAGCATGGGTAGTTCGGACGCTTTCATCAAGGGCTCGAACGGCGTCCTCTGCACTACTGGATCATATCAAAACAAAAATTCTGGTATGCATTATGTCTTCTGCACACATCAGCTGTGCCTCAAGCACGACCGGTTACATGATTGTTTGTGCTTGTCTTGGCTCAGATGCGTGGCGGGCCTTTGTCGATAGCGGAGTATATGCAGGTAAAACATATGGAATGAGCAATACCTCGGAAGTGCAACGCTTCCTTGACCTAACCCCTTCGCTAACGTACCATCCATATCCATCCACCCGTCCACCCACCAAACTCAACAACTTGTTCTTCATCATGTTCGTCGCCCTCCGCCTTGGCCCTCCTCGGGGCACCTAACAGTGCTCTTTACGGCACCCACCATCCCTAGCAACAAAACCCATCTCCACCAACAGCAGCCACAGCAGCCGCGCTACTAGGGCCGTCCACGAGCTCTCGGCTACCCCGGTCCTCGTCACTATCTCCCACTTCCTCACCCACCTCTCTCCTCGCCCTCCTCCTCCCACGCTTCTTCTTTCCACCACCACCCCCTCCCCCCTCCCCCGTAGGACTGCCTTACCAGCCCCCATGGCGGGTTCTACATGACACGTGACGTGTTTGGAAGCTCCGGGGACTTTGTGACATCGCCGGAGATATCCCAATTGTTTGGGGAGGTGTGTGTGTGGGGGGGGGATTGGGGACCGGGCCGGGCCAAGGGGGGAGCGGTGGGGCCTTATGGGGAAATGCAGTCCAGTGCAGCGAGGAATCATTTGCATAAATGTGGGAGGGGGCCGGGGCCCCGGGGGCCTTCAATTTTAAGCGGTGGGTGGGTGGGTGGGTGGGTGGGTGGGCTTCGGCCAGGAGAGGGGAGGTAACGCAGAGGTGCGTTTGAATGTCCGTTTGTATGTATGTATGTAAGCATCTCCCCCTACATCTCCCCCCCCATCCCCCCGGCCCCCCGCACGCAAGCAGATGGTTGGGGTGTGGTGCGTCCACACCTGGCTATCGCTGGGCCGCCCTCCCAGGCTGCTGCTGGTGGAGCTCGGTCCGGGAAGGGGAACCCTCATGGCGGATTTGCTTAGGGGCACGGCGGGTAAGAGCGTGTGTGTATGTGTGTGTATGTGTGGTCTTGGTAATGTCTCCCTCCGCCACCTTCAGCTGTATCATTAAAGACCTAATACATGCTCTATCTCAAAAAGTTTATTTAAATTTTTGAGACATAGGATGTATTAGGTTTCATGCTCTCCTCTTTCCAAACCTGCCCCTCCTTATCCCCCTTCCGTTCCCCTCTCTTTCCCTCGCCCTCTTCCCCCCTCCCCCCTTCCCCCATCGGGCTGCGTGTTTCAGCCTTCCGGGAGTTCTCCGCATCCCTGGAGCTTCATCTGGTTGAAATCAGCCCCGCACTGAGGGCCGTACAGTGGGCCGCACTAAGGTGTACGAACAACAGCAGTAGCAGCGGTGGCAGTGACAGCAGTGGCCGAGGCAGTAGCAACAGCAATTCGCAGTACGGAGATCTACAAAGGACCAGCATGACGCCGTACCTCCGAGAGGAAACCGCCACCGCCGCCGTGGAAGGTCCTGCAGGCGCACCAGGGCCGCCGCCGCCGCCGTCGCCGCCTTCCCTTTTAGCTGTCGACGTGGCTGCTACTGCCGACGGCGTGTATACGACACCAGATCGGGGGATATCGGGCTTTAGCCGCTGCCAGGTGGGGGTCTGTGGGGGTGCAGGGGTGTGCGTGCGGGGAGGGCGTGTGAAAGGTACATTAGGGTTTTAGGGTTTTACTGTGCAGCAGGTTTTAGGGTTTTTTAGCATGCCAAGGTCTAAAACCCTAAGCACTTCTCCGGAAGCGGGGAGCTCGGCGAAAGCTCAAGGGGGCCTGTTGCGGGATTCGCAGCCCGCGGGTGGATGTGAGCGGACCCCTCATCCCTTAGGTGCGGCAGGACGCGGGAGGAGGGAGGAGGAGGAGGAGCACAGGAGGACGAGGAGGAGAAATATGGTGGGGGAGGGACGATTGGAGGGTTCCCGCTTTTTTTGAATTTTAAGGCTTTTTTTGAGGGTTTTATTTGGTTGCTCGTACGTGTTTTTTCGTCATCCCTACCACGCACGGGGTTTCCACACCGTGTGTGTGTTTTGTTGTCCTCCGGGACTCGCGTCGGCATCGTGTGTTACTACACACATACACACATGCGCACATACATACAGAGTACACACATTCGACCGGACGCAGGTCTCCTGGCACACCTCGCTAGATGCCGTACCCGACGGCCCCGCGCCAGCGCTGTACATCGCGCATGAGTTCTTCGACGCGTTGCCCGTACATCAGTTCGTACGAGACCCCAAGCGGGGCTGGCTGGAGAAGATGGTAGACGTACGGACGTACGACGAAAACGACATGAACACCGACGGAAATGACAATGGCAGCGGCAGCACCGCCGGGCACGTGAATCCGGATCCGGATTCTAATTCGCAACCGTCATCTGGATCTGGGCACCTGAGGCCAACCACCTCAACCACCACCACCACCTCCATCACCTCCACAATATTGTCAACCTCGACTTCATCCGCAAGTCCTTCACTCTCCTCGTCCTCCACCTCCTCCACCTCAACATCACCACCATCACCCCCATCACCATCGGAAGGGCAACCCGGAGATTACCCGGGCGACGCTGGGGGGAGCAGCGGCGGTGGCGGCGGCGATGGCGGTGGCGGCGGACGCGGCGGCGATGCGTACGGCAGTGGTTTGCGGATGGTTTTGTCCCCCGGACCCACCCCGGCATCCGCCTTGCTGGTGCCCCGGCGACTTGGCGGCTTGGCCCCGGGCTCTGCGGGGGAGTTGGGGGCGCTGGAGGTGGGGGGGTTAGCTGCCTACCTGGCTGCCGGCCTAGACAGGCGCCGAGTAGGAGTTGGGGGATTTCCAGGGCTACATTGTATCGTTGATAAAGTTGTCTATTAGCCTTCTTGTCTATTGGCCTTCTTGTCTATTTGCCTTTTTGTCTATTTGCCTTTTTGTCGTAAGTTGATGTTGGTGGTGCTGGTGCTGGTGCTGGTGTCAAGGTATCAAAGTAGATCTCGCACCATTTGCGTTTCTTCCTGTCATCTCGTCCACTTCGTGTACGGCCGTTTCTGTTTCCTCTGCCCCCGTCATTCCAAACTCTGCCTATGGTGCCGTCTTTCCTTTTCATGTTCCCGCCGCCACCGACCCGTCTTCCCAACCGGCGGCTATTTCTTATCTTTCCAAATTGCAAGCGCTGTTGGTTGCGGTTGTGATTCCCCGTACAGCCCCACCTCCACCACCAACTTAACACCCCGACCCTTACGCTCCTCTCCCCTTCTCGCCCCCCGCAACCCCTCGTGGTTCGTCTTTCCCCCCTCAAACCCCCCCTTTCCCTCCCCGCTCTCCCCCTCCCCCCCTTCTACACATACACACACACACACACACACACACACGCACCGGTCGGTGGACAGGTCTCGGCAGTAGGTATGGCCGTTGCAGAGAAGCTAGCCCAGCGGATTGTACGACACGGGGGGGCTGCGCTCGTGGTGGATTACGGCAGGGAGGAACCGCCGTACGGTGACTCGCTGATGGCCATCCGCGGCCACCGAGGCGTGGGGGTAAGGGGGGGGTCGCGCGCTCGTGTGTGTGTATGTATATGTATGTATGTGTATGTGTGTGTTTGTGTGTTTTTTAAGGGAGAGAAATGAAATGAGCAACCTGGGCAGGATGTTTGTTTGGGGGGTTGGGAAGGGGGGATTGAGGCGTGTGTATGCAAGTGCCATGGCTGTATTGTACTGCGCAGCAGTGAAAAATACACTGTTACTTGTCACTGTCCCTTCAGTGCTGTCGGATCGAATGGTAGTGGTTGGTTGGTTGTGGTGGTTGGTTGTGGTGGTTGGTTAGTCCTTTTCCTGGACGTATTGGTCCTTCTTGGTCCACGCCGCGAACGATTGTACGACAGGGCGTTGTCATCATCTATGCCGTACTGGGTACTGCCGTACTGCAGATCCTGGACGCCCCTGGCTCCGCGGATCTGAGCGCCTGGGTGGACTTCGGCGCGCTGAAGCTGGCGGTGGACGGGGCAGCTGCGGCAGCCGCCGCCAGGCAGCCGCCGCAGCCGCCATCACCGGCGGCTGTGGCGCCGCCAGCGGCCTCCGTCACCACATCCGGGCCCGTGTCCCAGTCGTCCTTTCTGCGCGCCCTGGGCATTGAGATGCGGTTGCAGTGGCTGATGCGAGGGGCGACGGACCCGGGGGCGGCGGAGTCGCTGGCGGCGGGTTGCGCGCGGCTGCTGGGTAGCACCGAGTCGGGCGGCATGGGGGAGTCGTACAAAGTCATGGCCATACACCGTGGAGATCTGAGGGACCTGGCGGGCTTTTGACACGGACTCCTATAAATGCAGACTTAGATACATACACACACACCTAGTCTGTACGGCACCCCCCTAGGACCTAATCCTCCTCCTCCTCCTCACAGCTCACTTTTTAGCTTCTTGCCCTGTCAGCATCCAACACGACGCACGACGGGTGTGGTGAGTAGGGTTGGGCATGACATTAGAATTTTTTCCGTTCTAATCTAATTTCTAATTAGATTCTAATTAGAAATTAGGATCTAATATTAGAAGACGCTCGACAACTTTTCAGGGAGGGGTCCGTTGAACCTGAAATTTTGTATAGGCCATCACAGATGTAAACGCACGCATTTCCAATTAAATTTACTCCGGTCGGGTGCCTGGGGAGGGTACCTACCAGCCAAACCCACGCCAGACTTGCTACGGAAACAACCAAGAACGCCGCCAAACCTGTCCTTTTAAGTCCCTACTTGCACAGAATCACCACATAACTGCCGGGGGAGTGTTTGCTCGCTAAGGGGAATGCAAAAACACAGAGAGGAAGGGCTAATCTGGTGCCTGCTAGCCAAACCCACGCCAGACCGCTGTGGAAACAACCAAGAACGCCGCCAAACGTGTCCATTTACGTCCCTATTTGCACAAAATCACCACATTCTTTGCGGAGATCAGAGCTTCTGCATACGCTTTTGCATCAAGTTCCTTGTTGCCATACTTGTACATTGGCCCTGATGCTTCCGCCTTCCGATGAGGAAGGGGTGGCTTTGATGGCACCGCACCTCTATCTGACATTTTCGTGTAAAATGCACGCAGTGAACCGCTGATGCGCCTTAAAGCTACGGCTTTCCGGCCGTTCTAATGTCCGTACGACATTAGGATGTTCTAATACGTTCTAAACGGGGTCTTCTAAAATTCTAATTAGTTTCTAATTATATTTATTCTAATATTAGTTCTAATGTTCTAATGCCGGCACAACCCTAGTGGTGAGTGGTCGGGCTTTTTCGATCGTCTCTGGGTCCTTCATGGCTCGTACGGCATGCGGTACGGCATGGAATGCTGCTGTGGCTTTGTAATTTTAACTGGTTTGTGGCGGTTGTAGTGGTTGTAGTTGGGAGTTGGGGTCGGGGGTTGCAGCTAGGTGCCGGCGGATGTATGATGAACCTCCGGGTCATGAAACCCGAGGCTACATCACACCACATGCCCGGCAACACACAGTCGCAGTACGACTGCCCTCTGTGGGTTTGTGTCGGCAGCTGTATGTACGTCTCAGGTTTCCGGGCGGCAGCGGCGCTCCTTGTCGTACATTGGGATTCAGTTGGACGGAGGCTCCTCCAGCGTTTTCGCGGACGCTTCTTGAGGATGTGGTACGGAAACGTACTTTTGTAAAAGGAGAACACGTCGTCGGCTTTGTGTGTCACGGATTGCCCTAATCAGCCGACGCCGCAAAATACAGCTCTGTTGTTGCGGCGCGTGCAAGTGGATTGGCGTCCTGGGGTGGCGTTTGGTTTTAAACACGATCAGCCGCCGGGTGGCCACACTGGCAGGATGTGGGGGACTTGGTGCGGTTGTTGGTTGGACCTCCATATCCATAGAGTGGGAGGAGACACCTGAGACGATGGACAACGCTGACTGGACAAGCAGCTTGCCTCTCCTTAAAATGCTTCTCATTGGCCATTAACCACATAGGTTGCGCTGACGCTTGAACATTTCATTAGTCCTCCTACCCTCATGCAACATGCCGATAGGAGCGACTCATTCACACAGCGCAACACTACACCAGACCGCTGGGGCCATATTCACATGGCATATTCAAAAGGAATGGGCGCTAGCCAGCATTTTCCCGTGTAGCTCATCCTACCGTAGATTTTGCTTACAAGGCCTGTTTGAAATACTTTGAATACGGTCTTTCCTCTGGGGCTTGGCGCCGGAAGTGGTCGGCCAGGACGTGTAGTCCCAGCTACGGTGCAACGGATGTCAACATTGAAAGATCTATATACATTTGGTTTCAAATTTGGAATTGGATTCAAAGGTGTAGCGAAGCTAGGCTTCGATGGCCTGGAAGTTACCCGTAGTACGAACGATGGCAGGATTCCGAAGATCAGACACCCGGTATAGATTGGGTGCAGTTAAATATGTTATTAATGCAAAGATGTCAAGCTAGCGTTTGCTGAGATAATGTATTAGCCAGGTTTATCTATGGTGGCAATTGCCAGTCGCAACCGCGAACCAGGCTTCCGGATTTCGTGCTTCCTGTTTCCAAATAATGAGTATCGCACAATAGCTGTCTGGCGACAACTTCATTAAACGTGCCATGTTCAAAGTAATGTGATTTCATCTCTGCTTGCCTAGGGAGCCATCGTTAGGCGGCTTACGAAAGCACACACTTCGATCAGTTGTTATCCCAGACGACTTTTACAAATGACCGAAGCTATCAATGTCGCGACGCCCGCATCAAGGCTGCGGATTAAGGGCAAATGGCAGAGCGTTGTCCGGTTTTTCTCCATATCGGCGAGTGGTCGTTCCTTCATGCCTGGCCCTCCTGTCCTGAATAACTTCTGCACGTCTCTGGAAATATTACCTTTCCCTACTCTGCTCTCATCCCACGCTTTTAAGCGGCATAAGCCAGCGACATACCCCACGACCCGCGCTCCAATCTTCTTGCCACTTATGCACGGGGAGGTCGTCCAGGGAACAGCCATCAATCTTAATACTTCACATCGACAACGTTGCATCCCACACCGGTGTCGGCACTCTTGGGCCACTCCCGCCGCCCTAGATAACCACCTACCACGGTAAATGCAGACCCTCAATTGCACCCACCATCATTCCATCTCCTTCCTTGGACCCCCAGGTCGCCTTCATGGTTCTGTGGATCCAGGTCACCTCGCAGCTGGGACATTACAGCAAACTCTTTGGACCTCAAGTAAGTTGCAGCAGTAGCGGTATGTCACACATCATACCTCCTCCCCTTTCCCCCGCCACAACGCAGGTAGACATCATCTTCCACATCTGTGATCCCCCGCGAACACATACACACACACACACACACACGCCCGCCCCTCTTTCCCAGCATGTTCAGCATACCTCCCTCTCCTCATCCCCACGACCCTCTGAGAAACCCCTCCCCTCCCCTTCTACTTCTACCTCTTCCCCCCCGTCAATATCCCCCTCGCCCCCCAGATCCTTCTCCAGCTGAACCTCGCCTTCTACCTGCCCTCCATCCCCATCCTGCTCCTTAGCGGCTCCCTGGAGCGATCCCTGGACGCCCGCGTAGGGCCCATCGGGTCCATCGCTCTCCGCCTCCACGCGGGGCTAGCTGCCTGCCTGGCCCTGGCGGCATTGTTCCCGCTACTGCCGGGGTTCCGTCCGGGGACCGGAGCCCTGTGGCCGCTGCTGACGGCAGTAGCGGCGCTAGGAGGCGCGTCGGCCGTGGCATTCAGTACGTCGTACCAGCTTGTACAGTACTTTAGGTGGGATGAGCATGAGTTGTCCCCGTCGGGATTGTGTTTTGTGTGCGTATGTCGGTGCCCCTCTGTTTGTAGAATGGGCGAGAGTGTAGCGGTTGACCGTTGACGGTTGAGCTGTTGTCTAAGAAAACGGTGATTTTGCTTTTCGCACCCATCTGCTCGGTTGGGGTATATTATTCAATGCTCTTCTCCCCTCTCCCTGTGTGTTTTGCCTTCCCCCTCCTTTCCCCCCGAAACCCAACTCCCCCACAACACAAACGCGCACCACGTCGGCAATTTTTATAGAGCTGCTGACACCATTGGCCTGGGAGTGGGATGTGTGGGCGCGGGCCCGCTCATGCTGCTCGTGCAGCTGGCGCTCCAGGTGGGGCCCTCGCCCGCCTGGTGGCAGTGGATCTCAATGTACGAAATCTGCGCCGGCTTCATATTGGCGGGCCTTCTGTCCTCGTCTTCGCTGTGCGTGCAATACTGGTCAAAGCTAACCGGCGCCGCCACGGCCGCCGACGGCGGCGCCGCCACCGCCGCCGACGGTGACGACAGCCGCGTGCCATTACTTGCAGCAGCGGCGGCGGCGTACGACGATTGCGTCACGGCTGGCGCAGCGGCGGCGGACGGCGACGTGGAAGCCGCCGCCAACGCAGCCTCACCGCCGCGCTTGAGGCTGCTGATAGGCGCGGGAAGTGGCAGCGGCGGGTACGGCAGTCCTGGCTCGCCGTACAATGGGCACTTGCTTAGGCGGTTCGGCTCCGTCACCACCGCCAACGCTGCCGTGAACTCCAGGTTGTCGTACCGTGTGCAGTCGTACAGGTCCCCTGGTGTCTACCGTCGAGGGCCTACGACGGCTCCGGACCCCTTCAACGTTTTCAGTTTGTTGACACCTCGTAGGTCGGGACCTGACGGTTGGGTCGGTTGCTGATTGCGGTTATGGCGGTTGAGATAGTCGTTATGTACTCGTTTTGTTATCGTGAGAAGGCCCCATGTGTTTCGGTTTATGGGGAGGGGAAAGGCCGAGGGGGGTTGGGGAAATGCTCGGTTTGGGGACAGGGGGGAGATCCTGTGGGCCGTGCTGTGTATTGTGCGGCTTCCCCCCCCCTTCCATTCACTCCGCTCTTCCCCCTCGCTCCTTCCCTTCCCTCATCTCTTTGCAGCCCTTCCTTAGAACTTCCGAACATTACTTTGATCAAGTTGGCAATTCACCAACCAACTAACTAACCGTTCGTACTTTCTCGCTATGAAGTTGTTCGGTCGCATACACTTATCTGTGTGCCTTTCCGGTGGTGGCAGCGTCCCGTGGTGGCAGCGAGGTCGTACGTTTGTCCCGAAGTTCCCGGTCCCCGGGGGAGGGTAGAAGGGATGGGGATTGGGGGGGACGCGTGTGTGTTTTGGGATCCGTGCGTGTGCGTGCGTATGTATCTATGTGCGAATGTATGTGTGTATATATGTTTTGGCTTCTGTTTCCAGGTCTGGATGGCGGTTTTGAGTGGGATGACGACGACGATGACGACTCGGCGCCGCCGGTGCTCTTCCGCCGATCCGCATCCGCGGGCGTGGTCGACAGCAGCGGCGGCAGTACCCGGTCCGCGGCGGCGGCGCGGCGGCGGCGGGAGGCGCTGGCGGCGGTGGCGGCGGCGGGGGGATGGAGCAGGTAGGGCAGGGAGGCTGGGATGCTGTACCAGCGAAGTGGTGGATATGACGTATTTCCTGCGGGTGGGGAGTGACTGGTGATCAAATTTGCTACGGAACGTGACCTGCGGAGTGGCGCGGGTGAAACAGCGAAGCGTCTATCTACGTATGTATGGTATACAACCCTGATCTTTCCTGATCTCGACACCATGATCTCCAACACACGCAGCACGAACCCCTTTTAGGAACCGTATCGGGACATCACCCTACATCAAGCCCAGCTCGCCGCCGTGTACCCCTACGCGCACGACGACGGTGACGGCGACGGCGGCTGCGTCGCCGGGCCGTGGCGGCGGTGGCGCCGCTGCCGCCGACAGCTCCCCAATCACCCCCCGGCCGCGCGGTCTCATTGGGATGGCCTCGGCGCCGGCGACAATGGTTTGGCGCCCCGGCGGCGGCGCGCACGGCGACGGCGGCGGCGGGGAACCCGTGGTGAGTACGGGCGACGATGGCGCCGCAGCCACCGCCTCCGGCGGCGGCGGCCGCGTCCGCGGCGTTTTGGAGTTTGGGATCCCTGACGAGGAGCCCCTTGCCGTACAGCAGAGCTCCAGCACAGCCGCTGCCGTAGAACAAGAGCCGGAGGGTCAGCTCAAAATCCAGCAGTTGTACGGCACCAGGGTGAGTTCCTTCGCATCACAAGAGGCTTCGGAGCAGCTCGCCAAGGCGCTGCAGATACAGAATGGGTGTACGGCGGCGCAGGCGGAGGGCGCTGGCGGGGGCGCCGCCGCTAACGAGAAGGATAAATTGCCGCCACCGGAGGGCTCGGGGGGATTAGCGTCGGCGGAGGCGCCGCCGCCGCTGCCGGCGGCTGCGGTAGCTGTGGCGTTATCGCCACCGCCGCTGACGCTGAGACAGGAGGTAGTGGAGGTTGTGCGAGGTACGGCAATGGCTCAAACTGCGTAGCCGTATGTGCTTATGTATGTATGCATGTATGTATGTATTGCACATTTCGTGCTATTTCCCCAAATACCTCCCCCCTCCAAATACCCCCGGCCGGTCGAGTATCCCCCCTTCGCATCACGAATGATTCTTGTCCAGGGAGGGCAATTCCCCTTAGAAACCTTAATATGATCATTTAAATTGTTTATTTTCATTCAGGTCTGTAAGAACCCTAATTGTTACTTAATACAGGAGTAAAAGAATCGACGCTAGATTTAATTCCCCGTCTTCACCTAGAACCCCCACCCTCCCCCAAACCCCCCGACCCCACGCCCACGCAGCCTCGTGGCAAGTCATGCTGGGTTTCACACTGGATGTGACGCTGCTGTACATCGTGTTCCCCTTCTTCACCTACGTGCCGGCCTCGGGGTGGTTGGGGGATAACCTGCCCCAGGTGTGTGTATAGGAACCTGGGGGGTGGGGGGGGATGAGGGGGGCCTGGGGGGCAGATGCCGAGGGTTGGGGGGGAGGATACGGGCATTGGGGCCGCATCATTGAGCGCGAAATTTTCATTTATTTTTTTGACCTCTTGCGTCCTTTTGAGCGTCTTGGACTATCCGGTCGTACTTTGGCGTCACATTCCGCAGTGGAGATTTTTTTTTTAAAGTATGAAAATACGAACCCTGGAACTGGTAATTCCGCAGGATGCGACGGGTGTGCGAGTCCGTATGATTCCGCAGCACAACATTAACTTCCCTCCACCTACAGCGATATCTTGACGACCATATCTAACATCCCCTTACCCTTACCCCCCCCCCCACACACACACACACGGGGTGTATGTCTCTCTCCCACCCCCTCCACCTGCCCTACCTCCCCTTCCTCCCTCCCCTTTCCCCGCTCCCCCGCCCCACTCCACGCGCACATCTCAACCCGGCTCAGGTTCTCTTCTACTCGCGGCTCTTCACCGACTTTGCCGGGAGACTGCTACCAAGATGCCGGGCCCTGCAAATTCGCTCCGGAACTGCCGTACTGCTGATGTCCGCCGTGGCAATGTGCGTTGCGGCGCTGTTCTTATTGTACATCCTCGCGCCCCCCCGGCTGGTGGCCAAAGCGCCGGGTTTGCTGCGTAACGATGTCGTACCTCTGGCATTGGTCGTGTTTCTGTGGATCACTGGTGGGTGGGTAGACGAAGGGCTGGTTGAGGGTTATGTATGTATGTGTGTATGTATGCATGCAGTGCACACAATGATGTATCAGTCTGCATTCCCCCCTTCCCTCCCTCCTACCTCCCCTGCACCTCCGCCCTTCAGCGCTTGCAGACTTCGATTTTCATTTTCCTTGTTGCGGTAGTTTCTTTTCACTTTTTCACTTGTATTTACACTTTCGTTCCCCGTGTTTACTTTCTTCTGTTTACTTTCTTTTCATCTTCATTTCCTAGTTTCTTGAACATACCTACCCCCCTCTCGGCCCCTTCTCCCCCCCACCCCCCACCCCCCACCCCCAGGCGGCTACATCAACACCATGAGCAACATGTTAGCGCCCTCCCAGGCCCCGCCCCACCTAGCAGGCAGAGCCTCCGCGATGATGGCCCTGCTCTTCAACGTGGCGCACATCGGGGGCCTTATCATTGCGGCGGGCATGGCGGCATTCATCTTTGGAGACGTTGTGGGATGATAGGGTTTTGGCTGGAGCTATATTTGGGTTCTACTGACAGATGCCGTACACATGTCTGTATGTGTGTCTGTCGCGGGTAGTTTTCGTTCAGTGACTTCCATCGCTGTTTGTTGTTTTTGTGGACTGGGAGGAGGCGGAGGAGGGGGAGGGGGGTCACCGGGACAGACGGCGGGGCGTGATAAGTTACGCACGGTGGTTGGTGGTGGTGGTGGTGGTGGTGGTGGTGGATCGGAGGGCGGTGAGTCGACCTCACCTAGACGATCTCTAGGGGGAGGAGGGCGAGGGCGAGGGGATGGGGATGGGGGCGATCCATTATTTGGATAGCTAGTTTTCGAGTTCGAGCTGCAAGGGTGTGTGTGTATATGGGGGGTTGATAATGTGAGTGTCACTACCCCGTGTATGCGGTACTGCGTACGACACAGCACGTGGGCAAGTGGGGGGTCGTCCGTCGGGGGTTGCCGGCGTGATGAAGATCACGGGACTTCCGTACATATATACACATGCGCGCGCACGCGTGCCTGTGTGTGTGTATGTGCAGGCAAAGTCAGGCACAGGCCCAGCCGCGTGGGCCGCAAGCGCGCGACTTGCATGCGCACGATGAAGACACACACATACATACACATACATACACATACGCACGCACGCACAGTTTTCGGTTATCCTCGTTAGGTGCCCTGGCTGCTGCTGCTGTTGAGTACAGAACGCGCACATGCACACTTGCGTAGAGGCGCGCCAGCGTACGGCGAAGATAGGATTCCGTACATAGCGCCTGTGCGTGGTCGGGGTGCCGCCCTGGAATGGAGGGGGGCAGAGGGGGGCCGTATCTGAAGACATCGAAGGCAACGCGCACGTCACGATTGTCGTCATCACCGCTCCTGGCTGCTGTCTGTCTGTCTGTCTGTCTGAGGCGCAATCCGGCTGTGTTCGGGTTCGTGTGGGTGGGTTTTTGTGAGCCCTTGTCCCCCCCTCCGGTGGTAAGGACAGCGCACTCAGGCACGTGGTGTGACCGCGGCCTTGGTGGCGGCCTTGGCGGTGAGGGCTGCTGTTTAGTGTTTTGGGGTGTGCAGGGGCCTCTGTCGAGGAGGCGCCTCACCTCTTTCAGGAGCATCAGCGGGTCGTGCTGAAAGGCGTTTCATACGTCTGTTCACATCCGAGCACCGCCAGGGTGGGGGTGGGGGTGGGGTGACCTACAGGTCGTTGGGAGGAGAGGGAAGAGGAAAGGGGGGAGTATGAGCGAAGTAGCGTAGCGCTAGCGGAGATGGTTGAATGACGGCTGAGGTAGAGGTGTGTTTCCCAGCTGCTGCTGCTGCGGGGGCACTGCCGCCGTCGTGGCGGTGGCGGTGGCAGTGGCGGTTATGGAGTGAGGTCACCTTGGACGGGTGACGAGGGGCAGGGGACGGTATGTGTATGTCGTACACCACGTGATTGATGGATTGCACTGCCAGACGCTCCGGGGACTTGTGGGGAGGCGTCCGCCCACATGTTGCCCCGCAGTCCTGCAGGGGCCCCGCGCACAGCATCGAGACACAAGACGGTTAGACTGCCGTACAGGCAAATACAGGCAAACTTCTGCCCTGTGGTGTGAAGAGTTTTGATGCACGGATGGAGTGTCGGGGATATGGCCGTGGTGGTCGTGGTGGTCGGGGGGAATGGGGGGGGGGCTGAAATGAGAGCAGAATGCGAGGCTGTAGGCAGCAGCTTGGTCGGTAGTACCGCAGGAGTACGGCAGGAGTACGTGGCAATAATAATTAAGCGGCAGCATATGTGGCTTCCCATATCATGAGTAAAGGTGCGGTATTCTTTCAAAGGAATATGTGGGGGGGTTGAGGGGGAAGATGTGGGGACGGGATATCTAAGAGAAGAAGCGGGACAGAACAGGTGGAGCGGGATGCGATCTATCTAAATCTGTAAATATCGACGACACGCTGATCGTGGGCGGAGGTCGGCGTGTGTGAGATTGCGTCGGACAGGGGTAGGGTAGGGCAGGATGTTCGCATGTTGTCGCGAGGTTTCTTTTTCAACGCACGTCCATCCTTTTCCATGTGCATGGTAAAGTTCCGGAATTGATTCAGAAAATGTTGTATCGATGTATCTTTAAAAATATCGTTAGTGTAAAACCCTTGCTTCTGTTCGACTGGCTGGATGTGTGTGTGTGTGTGTGTGTGTGTGTGTGAGTGTACATATATCTTGCCAGGGGCTGCTGCCCAGCCCCAACAGCATGACCGCCGACGCACTCCTCCCCAGGGGAAAGGGAAGGGGGGTGAGGGGCCGCTGCCCCCTCTCGCTCGCGGCACAGAGCCTGAACTGCCGGATACCTTGTAAGGGTATTTACACGGCGTTAGGTCTACGGAGGAAGAAAAGAAAGGAAAGGCCCGCAGCCTCAAACACTGTGCTAGGGAACCGCCAGCCAGCAGCCAGCATCGAAAGACGCTCTCCGCAATCCTTGCAGCACCAGGGCACTGAACACCCTAACGCTATGTCCCTGTTCCCTTGAGTCGGGGGCCGAGTGGTGATTTTGGAGGGTGCGGGAGTAGTGGCCACATACGTACATGCGTGGTCTTCTTCCCGTTCGTTGCCATGTTTGACCCACCATCGCTGGAGAGACTCCTGACAACCTGCCTCGTTCGGGCTTGGTGCCGGAGCCCTTTCTTTGATACTCATACTTACCTGGCCCGCTTCTCGAGGTGGTCAACATGGCCTCGGTTGTATGATCGGTCTTCGCCTAGCACTTAGCGAGGGCTTTTCGTAGTCGGCCCTTCGGGTGTCCGGCAGGGCTAAATTTTTGAAAGGCTGAGGATCTGCGCAACGCGCGACCTCGGCGCCCAACCAGTCAGTGAGGATCTCTTGATGAATGAACGCGTAAAGGCATTTTTTATATGTGAGAGGTCACGGGTCTGGAAGGAAGACTCCCAAAGCCTTGTTCATTTGTAGTTTTATCGTTCGCATCCCTTGTCTGGAGCTGTTTCACGTAGGCATGCTTTCATTGTGTGCATAAGGGGTTTAACGACGTAAGAGATGAACCGGCTAGCCGGTAAGAAATCAGGGCAAACGGTTCAACGCGTGTGGAGGGATTTCGGGTGCCCTGTGGCTTCTGGGGATGCAATATGGTTCTACGGGCTCGAAATCCCAGCCTTACCTCTAGCATACATCAGGGATCTGAGCTGAAGGAAGTGAGACTCGTGAGGGAAGAATGTGGTGAACGGTGAGTCGCAGCGAAACTCTACTAGCTGAATCCTCCATGATTTATTTTTTATTTGGGGTTCAGAGAGGGGGGGAGTTTGAGTCTGTAAGAGTTTGAGTTTGTTCTGCGCCATCGTTAACGGAAACGGAAAGTCGATTCCATACCTGAAAATCATGACTGGTTACATAGTAGTCCCTTTAGCTTCAATCCATGTGCATCTTGCTCAGGCTAAGGCGTTATCACTCCCATGATGCTTTCCATAATATACAGGTAGTGATGTTATAACTTATAATAAGGCCAGACAAGCCAAGTTGGCACAGCACGCGAACTTGTTTTGCTGCGGCCGCTTACTGTAGGAGCTTCAGCATTACAGTTAACTGTTGTTTAAGGGGACTATTGTAGTGCTTGCAACCTTTAAAAACAGAAATCCTTTCTTGGTGGGAGCGGGAAGGCAAATCCTAGCTTGTACCTTAAAGAGTGCAAGCTTCCGCGGCTGGCGACTAACCAACTATCACATTTCGCCTGGACACCTGCGGAGCAAAATGTCAACGCTTGCAGTGGCAGCATCAACGCAGCCATCTTCAGGGATTGTCATACACCAGGCAAGGCCCTTAACTCCACTACCATGCATGCGAACACGGATATTGCCGACACTGCTTTGCAGTAATGCGCCTGGCATCTTTCCTTGTGACGAGCGAAGGGCCGGGAAGTAAAAAGCGGAGGACAGCTTGGGACAGCTGGCCCAATCTCACCCTTACCACCGCCACCACCGCAATGACGACCACCCTATCACCGCTTCTTCATCCAGGCCCGGCCCCCGACTTATAAACGCAGTACGCTAAGACCGTTCAGGGCCACTTGATTCGCCGTTACAAGCGCTTCCTGGCGGATGTAGTACTACCTGCCGGAGACAGTGCTAAGGGCCGTGGGAGCAACAGCGGCGGCAGCGGCGACATGGCGGCTGCGGCGACGGCCCTTGAGGCTTCGGGAGCCAGCAGCGGTGTAGTGGGCAATGCTAATAATGACCCTCGCGGTGGTGTCACAATTACCTGCCACTGTCCCAACACGGGGCCTATGACGGGTTTGCTGGACTGGTACGGCACCGGGGGTGAAACTGTACGGTAATTAGGGCTTATGGTCGTACATGCTCTTGCGTGCACGCGCGCCCGGCCCCTACCAGCCGCCATATGGCCATCCTGGGGAAACGACCTCCGGAAGATGAGCAGACCAAGTAAACCAACCGAATCAACTAACCCAATCCATACTAACGAACTAACATTTGAGCTAAGGGGATACCCCCGCAGCTCGCAGCTCCCAAGTCGCCCCCAAGGGGTGGGGTGTGTGTCAGGAGGGATGAAAACGTCATCATCATCATTATCATCGCCATCATCATTATCATCATCGCCATCATCATCATCATCATCATCATTATCATCGCCATCATCATTATCATCATCGCCATCATCATCATCATCATTATCACCACCATTGTACGGTTCCTCTCCTCCTCCTCCTGCCCTGCCATCCGTGCCTCAGGCCCCTCAGCCCCGTGGTGTGCAGCGTGTCCTCCGCACCCGGACGCAAGTACCCGCACACCGTGGAAATGTTACAGGTACCGGGACCCGCGCATCAGGGGGGTCGGCAGGGCCCAAGGCGGGGTGGGGATGACCGTCCGGGGCGATGGGGCTGGAAAGCGGGTTATGCTGTCTGCGGGGTCCCATGAGGCGCCGACACAACACCGGATAGCGCAGCCGCTGACCCCTGACCCTGACCTGATCCAAATGTAGCCCCGCAGGATGTGTGAAGGGGTGGTGTGGTGCTGAGGGTCGGGTCGGGGGGGTTACCGAGGGGCTGGAGGGGGGAAGTGTCGGTGGTGTGAGACTAACCATCATCCAAGATCTTAACCAGGCATACCATAAAAATCAATCCGCTCGAAGCCTACCTACCAATCAACCAACCAACTAACCAACCATAACCATAAACCCACCCGGCGGCGGGGTGGGGGTTGGGGCGGGGCTCGCTCCTTGAGCGGCCCCACAGACTGCCCCAGGGGGCGCCTGGGTGGGTGTTCACAGCGCTCTGGCTAACCAGTTGGTTTCAGAGCTGCTGGACAGGCGACTGCTGCCACAGCTGGGGGAATGGCGGGACGTGGCAAGGGAGGTGCCGTACGGATCCCGTGGATCCAGGTATGCTGCGGCGGCTTGGGTGAGCTGAGGGGGATGGGCACCCCGAGTACGCAATGAAACCGGCCTGGGGACCCCACATGTGTGTTGAGGTGGGCGGTGGGGTGCAGATGGCCATGATGGGATCCGATGGCGCTCATGATGGTGATGAAATGGTGGTGGGACGTGGCAAGACGGCGGCTGGGTGGAGTTCGACAGGTTGGGTGTATGTGCAGTTAGGTCCGCTAATGTAATGGGTGTTGGTGGCGAGCAAGTAACCATGTGTTCGGAGCTTAGTCCAGCCCTCCGTGTATACACCTCCGTCACCACACGTCACCGCCAAGCTTTCCACTGTATTCCAATTTCCATCTCCGGGTGTACTTTGGGGTTTCAGCTCTCATGAGACCTATGGGTCGGCTGTCTGGTTAGGGCCTGTAACCCTTCTGGCGTTGTCGCCAGATTCGCGTGTGGTTTGCATCTGGGCCATTCAGACCCGCGGGTCACACAGGGATAAGTACATATAGTTGCATGGCGGCATATTAAACGTGAGTCCAGGCCCATGGGTCACAAATCCACGGGGCTGCATGGCTACGGCTACGCAGACTATTTGGCATCCACCATCCTTACGCGCACGTTTTTCGCAGGGTGGACTTTGTTCTGACGCGACCCACGGGTCGGCAGGTTTTCCTGGAGGTCAAGAGTGTGACAATGGCCGAGCCGTACAACAACAATCGAAGCCCGGCACCCGCCGTTGCTGCGGCCACGATGTTGCCATCCGCGCCGCCGCTCCATGATGCCGTACAGCCTAACAACCCAGTTGTTAACTCCACAGCCTCAGCCAGCGCTACAGGCGCCCCAGAGCTACTGCCGCCGCCGCCGCGCATAGCACTGTTCCCAGACACGGTACGCTACTCCCGCCTGGCCACGTCCCGCCCCATCCCAGCCAGCCCATGTTAGGGGCTGTACCCTTCCCACCACATCACGCACCTATCTTCAATGCATTCCCCGCCCTACCGGGATATTTCCCGCCCTACCTTGCAACCGCTGAGGTTCACCTCCCCCAATCACACCGCCTCCCTGATTCCTAGCCCGTTCGCGATCCGGTCGGGTCGGGTCGGGTTTGGCGGGATTGTGTATCGTCACCTCTTGGGGTGTTTTCACCCCGGGGGCGCGGGTTGATGGCGACTTCAAGCTTCTATGTCATCCACATGGCCTTGACATTCAGAAAAACGTATAGTACATTATATGTATATCACGGTTTTGGGAGGAAAAGTGCACAGAAGTCACAGAAACGCGTAAAGCCCCCTACGGGCTTCACAGGCTCATTCCCTGACCCCTGGCTGTGGTAGCTGGCAATGCCGTACAGGTCAGCGAGCGGGCTCAGCGTCATGTGGAGGATTTGATGGAAGCTGTTTCCCGGGGGCATGAGGTGAGGTGAGGTGCTCGCGCTGTCCTGTCGGGGCGGTGGCGGTCGCGGTCGCGGCTGCCGGCGGGAGATAAGAGGGCCGCTTGTCAGTGGACTTTGGCGACTGATTTACGACGTGTTCTTTACATTAATACTGCACAAGTGCGGAAGTCCGTGCTCTTGTGCGGGAAGCAGATACACAGGGCTTTAAATTTCTGCATACGGGCCCGTAGCCTTCTTTAGCGTAGCCAGGAGAGGCAAAACATGAAGGTGAGCGAGCCGTGGCAGTGAAACTAGTGAGAGGCCAACAGCACTCATCATCGTGGGAGTCTCGAAGCGTAGGTGGAAAAGCCTGGTAGGGTGCTCTGTATGCAATCCAACGCGCGCCGCGTGTTTGTTGGGGACAGGCGCCCAGTTGGAGTTGGGGCCAGCAGCTGCGGCAGGTGGGGGATTTGTGGACTGGACTGTCCCTTTTTTTCAATGCCGCGAAAGCCCCAGGCCGCCGCTCTCCATGCTTTCCGCTCGCCCAGCTTCGCCCTCCCTTCAGAGCTCACATTCCCCTCTAATAAGAAATATGTTTTTGGCTTAGTGGCTGGTTTCTAATGTAACGGACACAGTGTGACGGCATGGTGTTAGTTTGGTTAGTGTGGACAGCCTAACCATTGCTGTCCGCACACGCTATTGTTGGTGGTGGTAGCGGGCATAGTGCATGTGTCGTATCTGGATTATCGTTTTGCTTCGTGTGCGCTGTGTGATATCTGTTACGAAATCAGATAGATTTCGACTGGCTGCTGGGCCCCGCACTTTAGGGCTTTTTGTGGGCCCGGTACACCTAAGGGGGACTTTAGAGTAGCACACCCCTCAAAGTGGACCAGACATACGTACAGACAAATAATTTTACATCATCTTGGGTTTTACCAAGTTGGTCAAATTTCGATGCAAAACGCGTTAACAAGCGTTTCAACACACGCACGCCTGCATGTATGCCTGCATGTATGCAGGCCGTCTGCGTGTTCGTGATTCAACGGGATGACTGCGCCCTCTTCGCGCCTTGCGCTGCCAAGGACCCTGTGTACGCCAGACTGGTACGGCAGGTACGGAAAGTGCCTGGAATAGCTCTTGTTTGACCTTTCTGGCCCCCGCACACACACATACACACTCTCTCTCACACACACACCGAGACATCTACTGCTCCTGTTCTGTTTTCTGCTGACGGTCATCACATCCCTTCCAAACTCACTGGCAGTTGGCCAACAATGAAATGGTGTATCGTGCCGTACAGCCGGTTTACGCGCTTGCTGTTGTGCAGGCTGCTGCGGCTGGTGTGCAAATGTTAGCGCTGAGGACGTCGGTTCGACCTCCCACCACAGCTGCTGCTGCCGTCAACGTCACCACCCACGGCGATGTCGAAGGCACTACCGCACCAGCGGCCATCGTGTTCCTGGGACTAGCTGAACTGGACCTGGAGTACGGCAGTAGTACGGACCGCAGTGGCGTCGGCGGCGGCGTCTTGGTGGCAGCGAAGACGAAGCGAGGCCGGCGGCCGAGGGGCCAGGATGGCCGCTCAGATAAGACCGACGTGAAGAGGAGGTCGAAACCGAAGCAGGCTGGTACGGCACTGGCGGGAAATGTAGTGATGGCTGAAGGGGGTTTCGAACCGCTGGCCTTGGCCGGGGGAGAGGGGCCGGCCCGTGAGGGCATTCTCCCAACGTCCGAATGGAATGCTGACGGAGTCCTTGGCGACGGACAGGGCCGGCGCCGGGGCCGCGCTGGGTCACGCTAACCATACATGTTCTTAGGCAGATTGGAAGGGTTGGATATGGGGGGGAGGGAAAGAGTTAAGGAAGTCCAAACTTGAGGGCGAGCAGCGCTAAATCTGCGTTAGGGCTTTGCTTGTGAGTGTAAATCTCCACGATGGGAGTCATGAGAGAGCGTGTCTTCGGCAGCTTGAGACCTGGCATGGCATAATGATGTCACACGGACTGGAGCCTAAGAGAGCGGATTGATGGGAGGTATGCCGTCGTGTGGTCATGGTCAAGATGGCGGCGAGATGGCGAGTGGTCAGGGAGTAATGTGTTTCTCTTAGGTGTATAAGCTGCTGGCGATTGTGAGTCCCTCGCTGACACGTGCACAAAAGGAGTGGCCACCCAACGAGCGACGCACAAGACGTTTCAACGCTTTTTGTTACAAGTTTCGCTTCGCGAGCTTACACGGCCCATACGAGCCAAGAGGCTCATGAGCGGCCGAGCTGGAAACAAAACCAGAAGGTACATGCAAACCAAAAACGAGGAGGAAAACGGCCGTACGACATTCTAAATAAAGCGCATCAGGGCGAAGAAATCAGGGTTGCCCAGATGTTCCTGGAGGGGTAAGCCTGCTGTTCGGCGGAATACGGGGACAAACAACCGATTGGGAGACAAATCCGCAACCGCCGGCTGCTGGTGGTTCAACCATTTGTCCTCTAACGCAGTGTCAAAGTAGCATGATCAAGGTGCTGTATCCCCCAGATCGCCCCGCACAAGCACTCGAAGTGGATCTTTGCTGCTGGACCCCACCAGCAGCGTGGCTACATATCTTAGATGACAACGAGTTTAGAGATTTTTTTAGTAACTTACACCTGCGAGCCGACCAGCAGTGGAGTTGACGCCGCCATTGATTCCAGGCACATTCCACTGGATGCTACTGTTGGTGGCGGGTGCTGAATTCGAGACTGGTGCAGTAGTCGGCATGGCTGAGAAGGATGAGGGTGCCCCAAAGCACACTTTTGCTCTAAAGCAACTGGACAATGATCCCTGGCTTGTGGCCCACTAATAAGCCTTGCGCACGCTGGCGCAAAGTAGTAGTGGGCCCGCTAGCTCTCACAAAAAAAATAATTTTGTGGCCACAATTGGACGGCATTTTCTCCGGAGCTTCAGCAGCCGCAATAGTGATATGTCTACCCCTCCCCTCACTTCGCTGCCACCATTCATTCGTTCTCGGCTTCATACTCCAGGGCACATTATCGAGGGTGTACCTTGGCCTCGCTTGCTGCTCCTGAATAAGCCTCTGCAGGATGATAAGCCCCTCCGTTAGTCTAGGAGCTTTCGAAGGACACGAGCCGAAACCTAGCTATACTCATTGATGACCCCCAATGTCGCACCGCTGTGTCCCTAGAAGCCCGCAGTGGTTCCGCTGGTGACACGCCCCTCCAGAACTATATCTGAAGTAGCTGTCGTACAGTACGGCATATACCGTTAATACATACGTGTGCTACGGCGCTCTCACGGCGTTCCAAGAGGCCTTTTTGGCGGCCAGCTACTCCAAATGATATTGAAACTGTTCAACTGCGGAGCGGCTGCATGAGTAAAATTTCTTGAAAGTCGATGAGATTCAAAAACGCTCCATAAACGTAGCTGATGCTGACTGAGAACTTTCTGTGTCTGAGAAACATCACAAGACGGCTAGGCGCATGTACGGGGGCACATGACGTGGCGTGGACTGGCCACCCATTGGCCGAGGGCAGGAGAAGGTAGGCCGGGACCCGCGAGGGCCCGCATGAGGTATCAGACTTCTTGCAAGATGGCTCATATCCTAATAGCCTGGTCATCATCCAGCAAGGCACCTACCGCAGGTTCCGTGCCATTCTCCTTCACTACCCTGGCAAGTTTCATCTTGTAGCGTTGACAAGCTTCAAACAGGCGTGCTCTTCCTCTGCTGTGCTGTCTTTTCACCCCGCAGCGCCGCAATCGATTTATTTGGCGGGGAGTTGTACCCTCCACTTTGGCTTCGGGAACCTAGAGCACCGTCTGAGGTGTGCTCGTAAGCTACATCAGCTCAGGTTGTGTCTACCTACACTGTGAAACATTGCTATATAAGGGCACCACAACCCACTAACTCGACGCTTAAGGGCGCAGAAGATAGCAAAGCAAAAGGAGCAAAAGGAGCAAAAGGAGAGACATGCTCATTCAAGCTTGTCAACACTGCAAGAGGAAACCTCGCCAGGACAGCGAAGGAGAACGGATGTACGGTTGCGGTTGTACGACTGCCGTCAGGGAGCATTGCCGAGGTAGAAGTTGGGAAGCACGGGCTTATAATTTTGCACATAGGCAGCTGCATTCATGCTAGGTAGACGACTTTAGACGCAAGCAATTTTGAGGTTCAAAAATTGACATTTTGACGGATAACCTGTCCTTACGTATTTCTCCTCAATTGAGGATAGCTTCACCATACTGGTTACATAACAGGCATCGCCTGCGGTGCTTTTTATCTAATTAGGCCGGAAGCCACGTCATCATTTTTAGCGTCAAAACTCGGTTCCGAAAAGGAAAATTGAACAAAGGAAGGAAGTATGAACTCTCCAATTGGCGGCATGGCGCTTAGCGGCCCCCACAAGACCGTGGTGAGTGCGTTCATGCAGGGAAGTTTTTATCACGGGGTTTGGACATTGCTGCTTAATTTGAGGGGCTCATCCGAACCCATATGCTTATGTCAGCAAGCATCTCGTAAAACATCGCAACTCCGCATGAGGCAAGCCTCCCTGCTTCGGCTCATATTGCGCGTGGCTGCTGCAGAGTTGCCACATGCCGCTGGGCCGCCAGCCTCAACGATACTTCCAAACATCCACAACTACTGCAGCGCGAGCTCCCTCGTGCCATCCTCTGGCCGGCGCAGCCCTCGTGCCGCATGCGTCCTCAGGCCGCACCTCCTCAGGCAGCTCCTCCAAGCCTCAGCAGCGCAGTTTCTCAGTCATGCAGAGTGCAATGAAAATCCCAGGCCTCGCCTCCGCTCTTCATCTCATCGGCGTGAACAGCCCCAACGGCGCCAGCGCCTCGGGTACGGACAGCACGGTGGCGGCAGCAGGGGGCTCCGGAACCAACAGCGGCGGCATGCCCGGTCCCGAGGAGCCCCCTTCACCCCGAACAGCCAACCCCCAACCCGAGCCTCCCCAGCCCCACCCGCAACAGCAGCAACACGGACCGCTGCAAGATCAACTAGCCGGTGGTGGCGGGGATGGAGATCGAGCGTCACCTGCCACCGCGTCCACGGCGTCCTCCGCTGCCGAAGTACTGTATGATCTAGCCGCCGCCGCGGTGGCAGCCGCCAACGGCAACGGTAACGGTAACGGACACCTGCCGCACCAACAGGAACTCAACCAACAGCAACAACAGCTAGCTGCAGTACAGCCCCAAGGCGCACGGCACATCAACAGTTATGCAAACGGTGTCGCACATCGTCGTGAGAGTACGGAGGAGATCTTGGGGAGTTTAGATCCTTCTGGATCGCGGACCGAGAACAACATCATGCCGTACACAGGGGTAAGACCGAACGAGCTCTGCGGGCTCCAGCCGCTGTTGTTTCTTTGACTCGTTACCCCTTTTCCCGCCTTGCACATAACTAACCTTAACAGTTGGGGCCCGGCAGTAACAACGGCTGCACTACTATGGCCGTCAGCAGCGGCAGCAGTAGCAGCAGCAGCGGTAGCTACAACCTGGCGGTGCAGATTCGCGAAATCGCCTCCACGCTGCGCCACATCAACGCCTTGCGGCTGGAGTACCTGGAGAAGATCGAAGAACAGGTGAGAAAGCGGACCGAGGCGGTAGGGGGAAGTGGGGGGAGGGAAGCTGACGAGAGAGATGCAACTGGGGTTTGCGGCGGTCCTTCTGGTAATCACCCCCTCACTGCTACTGCACTGTCCGCTACCCCGCGCCGCACCCACCGACCTCCTGTCGAACCCTGCAGGAGTTCGAGTTGGCCGCCAAGGACCAAGTGCTGCGCAGCAAAGAGGAGCGCATCAAGTCCCTGGGTGGGTGTGACCTGACTGACTGACAGACTGATTGACTGGGTTGGGGGCGGGGTAACTAGCTGACTAACGAACTAGCTGGGTTGGGGGGTTGGGGGGGGGGGGGCGGGGCTGCCCCGGCCATCGCAGCGGTCTTCGCTTCGGCAAGGCATGTAGACCAACAAGCAAATTGGCGGTCGGATAGACAGACAGACAGACAGACAAGAATGCAGACAGGCAATCAATATGAATTTTTGGACTGTAATACGGATCTGGTTGCAGTCCGGTCACATCACATCACGTTACGTCCTGGCCGCAACCTGGTTCGGCCGCCGATCCGATCCATTCCAACCCGGCCTCACTCGGCCGCCTGATCCGGGACCAACCCCCACCGCAACGCGCAGAGCAAGAGTCGACTGAGCTGCGCAAGTCCCTGGCGTTGCTCCATTCCGCAAAGGTGGCGGCGGAGGTGCGTACGGAGCTGTCGTTTACCTTGCAGCCATGTCTTGCCGGTGTCTGGGATGGACGTTATCGGGGTGAGAGAGGGAGAGCGCACGCGGGGTGGGTGCGGCGACTACGGGGCTTCCCCCGGCCATCACCCGTTTTCCCTCCCTCGACTTTACTTCCCTCTGGTCCCCACACCCACCTGGCCGCTGCCGGAACTACTGTTATTGTATCGTTGGTTGTAGGCTGAGGTGCAGCGTCTGCGTGCGGCGGCAGCGATCAGCAGGCCGGCATCCACACCCGCGCTGGGTACGGCGGCTGCTGTTGCGGCGGCGGCGGCTCCCGCAGCCGCGGATTCGGAGGCGCCGCCGGTGCCGTCAGCGGCGGCGCCGCACACGCTGCCGTCGCCACCTCCGGCCATCGCCGCCAGCGCACCGGCCCTCGTCACTCCCGCCGCGACCTCAAGCCCCACTCCAGCCCCGCAGAACCAGCAGGCCCCAACACCCGCGGCAACGGCGGCGGCACCGGCGGCGGCAACGTCGGTCCCACCAGTGTCTGCCCCAGCGGCAACGGCGGCGGCAACATCGGCGGCAACGTCGGTCCCACCAGTTCCTGCCCCAGCGGCAACGCTGGCACCGCCCCCCACGACACCGCCGCTGCCGCCTCCGCCACGGGTTCCGGAGATTGTACTGCTGTACCGCAGCAGTTGGCCGGAAGCCTTCCTGCACTGCAATGTGGAGGGTCGGGGATGGACGGCAGTTCCGGGGTTGCGCATGGAGCATGCGGGCGCGAAAGAGTACGCTGTGCGACTGCCGGTAAGGCGTTGGGGCTGGCTGGTGTCGTGGAACAAGGTTGCATATGTGTATGTCTGTATGTATGTCTGTGTGTGTCCTGGGCTGATGGAAGGCGACAGGACTCCTCTCCATGTTCCCAGCGCACCCTCCTGGAGACGCTATCCCCAGACACTGCCACTTGTGGGTTCGCTCAGGCTGCGTGTTAGGGTAGCGGACGGGTTGGGTTGGGGGATTATACCTTTGCTATTACAACCGAAAAGGCTGAAATTGATTTGTTCTCTAGCCAGTTGCCTTCCCTCTTCCCCTTCCCCTCTTCCCCGCGTCCCCCACCCGGTAGACCGCATCAACAACGCTGCACCACGGGAAACATATATACATACACACACGCACGCACACGCACCACACCTGCCCTGCCCTAACCCCCGCCACCACTCTCCTCCTCTCCCCACCTTCGTTCCTCCACCTTGCCGACCATCCTTCCGACCACCCACGTCCTCCGCCCCACGTGTCTTCTCGGCTCGATGGGTCGTCCCTCGGGTCTCACCCACCCCCCTCGAGGACCGCTTCTCTCTTTCCTCCTATCTTCCCTTCTCTCTCTCTCTCTCTCCACTCTCCTGTGCTGTGCGCTATCCAGGGCCGCTCCGTCGAGTTCGTATTAACCAACGGCCACGGCGAGTGGGACAGTCCGGGGGTGGGCGGCATTGGCCGCAACTACCACATCGACACACCCGGGGAGTACCGCCTCCATTACGGGGTACTCGCGCAGGTGAAAGCCTGGCAGCCCTGAGGATGCGCCTGGGCTGGGATGAGCTGGGTGGAGATGAGGTGAGCTGAGCTGGGTTAACCAGGGCTCTCGTGCATGCATGCATGCAGGCAGAGAAGATTTGCAGGAAATGTCGAAAACCTGGGAGATTGCAATGTGGAGATTGCGGAGAATCAGCACGATGGTTGGCTTGTTAGCTAGCTGGCTGGCCGGTTCATTAATTGGCCGACTGACTGACTGAATGAATGAATGAGTCTGGTTACGTTGTTTGTCGTTGTTGCTGCGGTTCATGGTGATGGTGATGCGGCTATAGCTACATGCGGCTATAGCCACTGTTAAGGAAACTCGTTTGAAGCATACTTTTCATTGACGTTTGCTTTCGCCGGCGCGCTCCTGAAAACTGTCTTTATCCCAGTTTGTTTAGTTGACGATCTGGGCTCGGTGAGGGAGGTGCAGTGCGGCCCGGCCACCGTCCCGGTTATGTCGCGGTGACTCACCGACGAAGGTTATCGGATAACCGTCGTCGGGCCTTCCCTTTTCCCTGGAATAGGGCCCTGGAATAGTAGCAAATTAGCACCGGCCAGTGCGCACGAGGGTCGTCCTAACTGGAAGAGAAGCCTCGGGCAGAACCAATGCCGTTATGGTGCGTGAGGGCCTGGGGCACGGGGAAGGAAGGTTATCTTCTCGTTGGGGTCGTTTAGTTCGGCCGGTGTGTGTTGGGGTTGAGATTCAGTTGATGGCGGACGTGGAATCTGTCGGAGGGCAGATTGCTGGTGAGATGTTAGTGTTTTGGTGATGGCGATGTTGATCATGGCGACGAAGATATATGTGATTTCTTGTTTTGGGGGTTTCATGTAAGGGGAAGATTGGGACGCGACCCGGTGTGATAGCTGCTGGCTCGCTTATGGGGTGTGCCGATGCCGTTGGAAATGTTTTTTTATTATTGTTGTTGTTGTTGTTGTTGCTGTGGGTCTTTGTAGGACAGCGTAGCAATCCAAGCCACTACTAACGAATTTGGCTGATCATTGTTACTGCTGCTGCTGCTGCTGCTTGTTTTCGTGTTTTGGTGCATCATTTGAGCTGTCCTCCTTTCATGTTGCCCG
Organism: Volvox carteri f. nagariensis; assembly: GCF_000143455.1. NCBI lineage: Eukaryota > Viridiplantae > Chlorophyta > Chlorophyceae > Chlamydomonadales > Volvocaceae > Volvox > Volvox carteri. The sequence continues at coordinate 315,522 of NW_003307637.1, forward strand.
GTCGCTGTGTGTCAATATTGGACGTGGCTCGGACGATAGGTTTGGAGCATTGGCAGTATATGTAGGTTTGCGGGTTGGTTGACAGTTGCGTTGCCTTCCTGTGTCTTGTCCGCTAGACTTTGTTTTTAAGATGTAGAGCGGCGTCTGTGCCCAACTCGAGGTTTAATGCCTGGAGGCACCGCTCGTTGCTGCTGATAGTTGTTTGTATGTGGCGATGGCTCCGGGTATACGTTATGTGTACATTCTTAATCATTTCGAGGCGCTGTGGGTGTGGATGTGGGTGTGGATGTGGGTGTGGATGTGGGTGTGGATGTGGGTGTGGATGTGGGTCAAGAAGGCGTCTTCGGGGACGGTTGCGAACGATGGTCTGGTTTAATGGGAAACGATGGACGACGAGGTTTGTGGGGTTTGTATGCCGTACCTCAATCTTAGGCACAAACCTTCTTTACAGTTTGTAATGTGTACATTCCGTGCGTTGGCATTTACGTCAGCTCCCGTATGCGCTGTGCCGTAGTGAGCAGGATATATGTCGGTGTAATCCGTACATTCAGCAAAGACGCGCGGTTTGTGAACAGCCCTGCGGACCGCAACAAGTGCGGACTGTGTTTCCCCTGGGGATGTGGTTATCCCCTTAGGCGTGACGGTTGGCAGCAAGCGCCTAGCGGAGATGTGAAGTAGGTACTTATGTGCTTATGTACTTAACCCACCCATCGATTGCTTATAGCGGCACATCATCACACCGGGGATTGTCGTGCCGCGTTCCGGGAAGTTTCTGGGGCAGCAAGCTAAGGCATCATGATCCGTGCTACTGTCAATGCGCGCACGTAGTCTCACGACAATAGGGCAGGTCACGGCTAGGAAATTCTTATGGCGCTGTCCCCATATCTATCTGGCTCTGGATAGCCATTCTAGTGGGAGGAAGTGCTGGGCCACGAATGTTTTGAACCATCCTCGAGCATCTAGATGTTATCTGGCCAGGAAGCGAACCACAGCGGTTCGCAGACAACCGTGAACGTGTTGCTGCATGGTATACCCCGAACGCGGCGGTTCAAAGAACTGAAGACACCTTAGCATCAACGAGCACAGTTCACGATACGTGTGTGTGCCTTGTTCCAGAAGGGTGGAACCAAATTTCCGGTTGGATCATTTATACAATTGTTACAAAGGCGCAAGGGTGTTGTCGGCAGTGCTTCCGTGCTGAAACGCACAACAGCTTTCGGGTTCAGAACTATGGTAAGGCATGCATGGGCACGAAGGTCATTGTGTAGGAAACACTACCAAACGCACCGTCATGAATGACGAAAGTCTAGGAAGTCCGTTTTCTTGGCGTTACGGTCGTCGCTGTACGACCCATGATTACAGCGCCCTGGAGCCGATGGTGCTCTTCCATGTAAGCCGATCGTGTGCCCTTCACTATGACCGTACTTACCACAGCAGCATCGCGATAGGTCGCGTGTGCGAGACTACAGCTTAACTTTTTCCAAGCGGATCGCTCCGACACATCCACCATGGCGTTCGAGCTGCCCCCTCTGCCCTATGAGTATGGCACCCTTGAGCCGCATGTGGACAGCATGACTATGCAGATCCACCACACGAAGCACCACCAAGCCTATGTCAACAACTTGAATGCCGCTCTCGACAAGTTCCCTGAGCTGAAGGACCTTGGCCTCGTTGACATCAACAAGGCTGTTGGCACTGACAAGCTCCCCACCGAAGCTGCTACGGTCATCCGCAACAACGGTGGAGGTCACTACAACCACACCTTCTTCTGGAAGGTGCTTGCAATGATTTGCCGATCTCACCGCCTTGTTATTAGCCTATGTCATCTAAATTCCTGGGAGTCTGCAAGCAAATGCTGGCCAACATATGCAGTGGATATTTCCCGGCCTGGAAACCTACTTCGTAGGCCATGCATGTTTTTCCGATACGCGATAAGGTTTCTGAAGAAACTACTTAAGAGTACTTGAATGTTGTCGTTGAATGTTGTCGGGGCCCAGAATGTCCGCATGAATATTATATCGTTTGGGTACAAAGTTGCAGTTGGTTTCGCAAGTCTCGCAGGGCGCGCATGCCCTTCCGGACAGCGGTCTGTCACTTAATTATTTATATCATTTGATCACTACCTTGGCGTTATTGAAGAGGGCGACTAGCTGTGGTCTTCGATTGTGCCTGCATTTGCAGATGTATTCCAGCAAGAGATTTCGACGTAACCGTGGCCTGAGGACCCTTCCCTCATTCCACTTGTCCTCTCCCCTTATCCTTTCCAGGACGCGCTTTCCATTGTCTCCTCTCCATTCTCGAATTCCTTAATCGACTTGTGCCCACGATCAGGGCCACCCGATCCTTCATTCCCTAGAAGATTTTCCTAGCCCCTACCGGTTCCTCCACCATCCTCTCACACCCATCCCATCCTCTTGGCACTCACTCCCCCTTGGCCCAGGTGATGACCAACCCGTCCAACACCAACGGCCCCTCGGGAGCCGCGAAGGAGGCCATTGAGGCCGCCTTCGGTTCCGTTGACGAGATGAAGACCAAGTTTAACGCCGCCGCTGCAGGCCGCTTCGGCAGCGGCTGGGCCTGGCTGGGCGTGAAGTCTGACGGCTCGCTGGCCATCACCTCCACACCCAACCAGGTGGATGTAGCTCTTGCTTGCTACTGCTGCCTCGCTGCTGCCTTGCTGCTGCTGCTGCTGCTTCTCTGAGTTCATCTTACCTCGTCCTGCCCTGCCCTGTCCTATCCTGTCATGTCATGTCCGCTACACAGGACAACCCGCTAATGTCCGGCCTGCCGGACGCTGCCGCCATGGTCCCCATTCTGGGACTGGACGTCTGGGAGCACGCCTACTACCTCAAGTACCAGAACCGCCGCCCCGAGTACATTGCTGCCTGGTGGAATGTGAGCCGCCCTCTTAGCACGCCCTGCTCACGCGCCCTGGTCATGATTATGGTCATGACCTTTCGTAAAACAGCAGCACCATTCAGGAACAGGAGCACCCGAGGAAGTAGCCGCAGGAAACACCCGGCGCGGCTCCCGCCTTTCCACACGCACGCACGCATCCCCTCCCCTCCTCACGCCCATTTAACCCATTATACTGTTAATTTTCTGCACAAGTGATTCCCCACTATTACACACCTCCCTTCAGAACGCCGTTAGAGGACCACCGTTTTTGCCAAGGTGGCATCCCAGTCCCCACATCAGTCGATCGTCTTACCCCCACATCGCTTTTGTGCTCCATGTTTTACCCGCGGCCATCACCACCGTGATCTCCCTCTCATCTCCGCGCCCTACCTCTCCATTCTCCCCTCCGTCTTATCTCTAGTCTTTCTAACTCCCATCTCGCCTCCCTCCATCCCCCCACCCACCCATCGACTCACCTCAGGTGGTGAACTGGGAGCAAGTGTCGGCCAACTACGAGGCCGCCAAGGCAGGCACTGTGCCGCTGTAAGTGCCATACACAGGTGCTGCGGAAGCTCGCGTCGTTGGGGCAAGGGCGGATGAGACGGGTCTGCTTGAGCCCGCGCGAGCAGGAGGGCCCCTGACCTGCGGCTCCAGAAAGTCACCTCGCTACTGCAGTACAGCCACTACATATGCTACAGGGAAGGGAGAGGGAAGCTGCCTCTGCCGCGTTTACGCGTGCAGCATGCTTGGACCTGGTCCCCGGAGTACGGGGGGCCAGGATGTCGTCCCTCACCCTCAGCCTGGTCCGCTCTGTACGGGGTGAAACCAACCCCCGTACAAGATTGGTTCTGTGGATGCGACCTCGCGCATTGCGCGTGTGTGTGGATGCGCGCGAAGGAGGCAAGGTGCCGCAAGAGTCTCTTAAGGCCTGGAGGTCTTCGTTTGGGGACTGCTTGAACTGGGAGAATTTGATTGGGTGCACGGAGTATACGCCGCCATGGAAGAAATTGCCGTGTGCATGTGTCTGTGTGTGTGTATTACTTCTGCAGGTGTGTTCCCGATGGGGGCACGGGCACGGGCGTGGATATGTCCCACAGCTTTGGCAGTAGCAGGCTGTAATGATGGCGGGGCAGACGGAGTAGTGCCATGTGCCGGCAGGAGATTGCACAGCCGCTACAGCCATGTCCGGACCTGGTCCTGAATATTTTACATGACTGCTGCTGGTGTGCTGCTGAGGCAGGTTCGGTTGTGACTTCGTGGGCCTGTTAATCAAATGATGCTCAGCAGGCCCAGCCAGGCGGTCGGTCTTCCATGTGGCGAGTGTTGTGGCGGATCGACCTGTCTGTGGTCATGCAGCGCCCAGTGTTGATCCGTGGCCCTCAGCCCTTCCCAGTTGCTAGCGCGGACTGAAGTTGCAGGGCGCTGCGGAGACAAGCCTACCTAGGCCGCCGCCTTCTCAGCGAGGAAAACAAGGGCTGTTTTTTCCGTTGCTTGTGGTCAGGTTGGGCCGGATACTGAGTATTTGGCTGAGCTGTGTGGTTGAGCGTGACGAATACCTCCGTGTCTTGACTACGTGGAGAAGTGTCTTGCCTTCTGTACTAACCGCCGTACGCTCTGGAGCGTCCTATTGTGTTGAATTATTCTGACTCAACCTGTCGGCAGATGTGTATACACCCAAATATGCACAACCACATCTCAACGTCGATATCTGTCCGCGAACTCCATTTTTCTTGCAACGGGACAAACCTCCCGTCCCTATGTATGCGCAAAAAGCTGCATAAATATGAATTTGTTATCACCTTCTGCATGCTTTTACTATACCTTTCCCCTGCCGCCGGATGAAATGGTAAACAGATTGTACAATTCGAATTCTTTTCTGGATTGATTACTCCACACCACTCCGTCTCAAATGCATTATATCAAATTACCAACGATTGCTGTCCACCGCGGGGGACCAGAACTTGGGCCGAACTGACTGACGGCAAATCCAAACATCCAAATCCGGCAAATCCAAACATTAGGAACGGCTGGCCAGGAATATCTCGCATCGCACAAAAATAAACATCTCTTCGTTCAGAGCGTGTTGAAAACTCCCCTCCATTAAGGCAACTGAAAGATAAACTCAAGGCTTCAGTAAAAATGTTAGAAGTCCATAGCACGTGCACGAATTCGTAATCCCTTTCTCGCACATCTTCCACCGGGGGAGAACGCCATGTGCCAGACATGGAAAACACACAACACCTACACCTTGACGCGAACTGCGAGCCCACCCTGAGAGCGAGTTCGGCTGGTGGTGGTGGTGGTGGTCGGGAAGATAGCCGCCACACGACCCAGGTGCTGGTTCTATTGTTTGCGTAGATCATGTTCGTACGCCACAACGACGCCCTCACTCGTCCTCCACCACCGTAACTATTGCCGCCGCGTAGCTCACGCTCGAGTGGGATTGTGACGTACATTTACTGGATTGGTCGTACTTGGTAAACTTGATCTTATGACGAAGTTTGCTGTGTTGCAGCATCTGCGAGTTCATCCAGCGACAGTAGCAGTAGCAGTAGCAATGGCCATACCAATGGCAGTAGCCATGGCAGGGAGGTGAGCAACGGCGGTGGCGGGAGAAGCAACTGCAGCTGCTAAACACCGGTTTTTTATGGTGTGCTCTTCCCCCGGGTCATATTGATAACGCCTGGAGAGAAAAAGGAAAGAACATTTAACTACACAGCTAACCTAAGTTACGCTGCGGCCATGAAGAGTACGGTACCATTGCCGTACTGATGCCGTACTTGCGCCGCAAACTTCAGTGAAAGTCCCCTTGGAACCATGAAACCTTCACCCGTACGGCGTTCACAACTTCACCCACAATGTACGACACTCACATTAAGGAAGACCCCGATGGGATGCCGCCCACAAATGGTGTTGCGGTACTGCTCCAGGTAGGCGGTGAAGTCAGCGGGATTGCCCTTTTCGAGGAGAGGACAGGTGTATGTATGTATGTATGTATGTATGTATGTATGTATGTATGTATGTATGTATGTATGTATGTATGTATGTATGTATGTATGTATGTATGTATGTATGTATGTATGTATGTATGTATGTATGTATGTATGTATGTATGTATGTATGTATGTATGCATGCATGTATGACGTTGATTACACTGTGGGCTGAAAAGCCGGGGGCCCAGGGCCGAAGCACAGCGCGAGGGGCGGGTGCATGTATGTATGCATGTGCGTATATATGTGGATTCATGGAGGAAAGGAAGGGAGGGAAAGAGAAATTCCGGGGGCGTGCAAGAATGGAGACACACACACACACGCACGCGCACAAACATACATACAGACTCGCCGAAGGGGACAACGAAGCCAGTAAGGATATGGGGAACCGCCCCCCGGGGGTTACCCAGACGGCCACAGCAGGTGGCGGGGCAGTCCTGGAGTGGCGAGATGACGTGAGGGATCACACAGACCGGGGGGTTACAACCCTGGAGCCATCACGATCACCCGTCTCCAACCCTTATATTTCTTTTTTCACCATCGCCACCCTCCCTTCTCCTTCAGTGCCGTACTCCGTGGTGCCGTACTTCAATGGCTAGCGGTTGGGATATCGCTTCCCGGAAGGGAGATCCCTTCACACTTGCTGCAAATGTCCCAAACAATCCTTTCCCAAACATCACCACCAACCCCTTCCGCCCCTAACTGCCAACTGTCAACTGTCACGTACCCCCTCAATAGCTTGAATTCCCAGCTCGTCCAGCCATTTGATGGATTGCCAGATCTGGCCCTACGGGGTGGTCAACGGGTGGTCAACGGGTGGTCAACGGGTGGGCAAGGGGGTTGGGGACATCAGGGACGAGAGATCCGGATGTGGATGTGGAGTAGTAGTAGGAGTAGCGAGTCAAGGGGATTGAAAAGATGGAAAAAAGCGGACAGTCCGTCTGGCAAGGCAGCAGCAGACTGGGTCATAGTTGCCGACCTAGTGTGATGTGGTGTTGTTCAGCGTAACACGCGGCCGTTGTTCGTTAAGTGTAACCGCCCAACCGCCGTGGAACCTCCACAGGGACGTGCGTGAACTCCGAGGTATGACTATATGCGCGTACAACTTCTAGAAGAAGTATCCCCCCCATGCACGCCGCCAGCATTGCAACACGAGGTGAGCCCCCCCACGCCGGCCCGCGCGCGGTCGCAAGTCTAGTGATTCTTGTCTTGTCCGTTGCCGAATGAACAGACTCTGAGGCCCAACATACACACAGGCCAGCTCTGGTCAAAGCTTTTACTCCCCTCCACACACAGAAAAGCTCACTGATACCCGGTATCCTCTTCTCCCCCCGTCCCCTTCCTGTCCTATGATTACCACCCGACCTGCAACCTCCAACCGCCAACCCCTAACCGCCAACCTGCTCCCGGTTGTAGTAGGTGTAGCTGAATCGGGAACCCCAGTGACAAAAATCGCTGGACACCACAAACAGATTGGATGGGTCGTCCAAGTACGGCCCCAGCAGTTTGCCGTACAGCGCCTCCCTGCGCTCCGAGACCATCATGGGCGTGGTTTCGGAGATAACCAAACAGGCCGGGGGATGGAGCTTCGGGTCTTAGGCTGATGTGTGAAGTGTTGTACAGATTAACGAAACCGAAAACACACCCATGAAGCGTCCAGGGGGGACAGACGAACCAGGGGGGGACCGGTAACTAAATAAAACACACACACACACATCAGCACTCCGAAACCATGTTGGGGATCCTGTTACCTCCCCCCAAAAACACCCCCCCCTGCTAGCAGCAGCAGCAGCACCACCTTCTCGCCGCACCACGTCACTCACCCCTCGGCAGTTAGCGCGCCCACCATGATGGGCACCAGCTTGTACGACTGTCCCCGCATTGTGTGTACAATGTACGGCGTGTGAAGCTCTAAGCTGTGCTCGGCCTGTTTTATCCCCGCGGGGCCCCCACGACATATATACACACGCACAACACAAGCATCCCCTCGGCGGGAAAGCAATGTGGGAGGTAAAGTGGTAGTCACGTGATGGTGCGCGCATGTGTGCTGATGTGTGACTTAGATTACACTGCGGGCCGCGAGAGCCGGGGGCCGAAGCCGAAACACAGCGCAAGGGTCGGGAGCACACAGCACAAGTCGGTTAGTCTTGTGTGCTCCCGACCCCGACTCAGACTGCCAGCACACTCCGCAGCCCCTCCATCCGGGGATGGCGTTGCAGTGAATACACCACGAAGGGCTCTCAGGTCCCGCTAGAGCGAGTCTACAAGTCTCAGCTAGGGCAAAGGCAAAGGCTCTCTGAAACAACCCCCCAAAACACAACCAACGACAAATGGATCCCAAGGAAAAAAAGAAAAAGACGGTTAAGGCAGCCCAGGTAGGGGAGGGCTCCTGATACACCTAACAAGCCAAAAAAGAACCTCCAAGAAAGAAAGGCGTATAGAGCTCGAACCACAAGACGTCTTTCAGCCACCTCACGACAACTGTCCTCCTCTACCTCTCCCTTCCTGGGCTGGTACAGGGGAGAAGTAGCCGTACAAAGAAAAAGGACCACGCACAAGCCCGATCACCACTGCAGGAGCCCGGGATAGACCAGCGAGACCACAAAGGGATAGCGCTGCCACGACACACAGCTCCTAGGCCCTCCAGAATACCGCAGGGGGATGAATGTAGCCCGCGCGGCGCCTCCCCCTTACCGTCACTAAACCGGAACGGTTGGTCCTCCAGAACCTACTCACCCTGCCTCGTACTGCACCGCTCCCACCCTCGTCCCTCACCAAGCAACCCAGTCCCGCAGAGAGGACGTGCCTAAGTAGAATGGCCCTCCTCGAGCCACAACTCCCCCTCATCCGAGCCCCGCTGCTACCACCAGAACTCAACCTCCCGAACCCCAGAAAAACCTTCGTCCTTTTGGCGCTCTCACCGCCATTTTCCCCCTCCCCTTTCCGAGTGAGCCCACCTCCCCCAGGCTCTCCAACATCCTACAACCTCGGAGCGGCGCTAGGGAAGAAAATGTATGTATGTATATATGTATGTATATATATGTATGTGTGTATGTATGTATGTATGTATGTATGTATGTATGTATGTATGTATGTATGTATGTATGTATGTATGTATGTATGTATGTATGTATGTACGGTGGGGGAATGATGCTGATATGCGGCTTCGGTTGCGTTGTTAAATCGTTGCACCCACCACATCCCTTCCCCCCTTCCTCCTCCCCTTGGAAACCCCCACATAGGGGGCCACACGGAAACACACGATACCGTGTGTGCCGCCAGTGCGTGTTTCAACTTTTCCCTCCCCTCCCCTCCCCTCCCCTCCCCTCCCCTCCCCTCCCCTCCTCCCCTCTTCCCCCTCTCCCCCCGTTCACATACACGCACATTGCGGGTGATATCCACTCATCCCCCCAACCCCCCAAAACCCCCCACCCACCTCGTCTACGTCCCGGCTCATGACCTCGAACTGCCCGGTGGCCTTGAGCTGCCCGTAAACCTCCTGATCGATCTCCATTGACCCTGCCGTATACAGGCATATATATATTGGTCATTGACCGGCCACGGACCCATGGGTCGCCGGGGATGGTGGGGGTGAGAAACCCCACCGGGCAATAACGGGGGTGACGTGAACGCGAGGCAAATCCCCAAAGGGAGGTCGGAGGGGGGTTTGCGAAGGCATGTGGTTTCAACCCTACCAGCGCGGCCGACCCTCTCCTGACTCATATTCGTTACGATAGCAATAGCGCAACCGGTATGTATGTGCGTGCGTGTCTGTGTCTGTGTGTGTGTATTTGCTACATATCGATTCGTGTGTGTCGCGGTGTATGGTTCCATCCCCCCTAGTGGCGTCCTCGCCACCTGCCCTCCCACTCCCCGAGGTCCCGCAACACCACAAGCCAAACCTCCGCCCCCAATCCCCCCACGCCAACTCCTTCGACATATGCCGTACCTAGCGGCGTGTCGTACAAGCTCTGCGAAGACAACATGCACTTGCGTGTGAAGACGTGGTGGGAGGGTCCAAGCAGGAAGACACGCGTGCTGGATAAGGCGGGGGTTGGGGTTGGGGTGAGGGGGGATTTGGGTTGGTGATGGAGGGGGGGCGACGGAAACGGGCTGTGAGGGTAAAGACAAAAAGGACGGGGCAAAGAGGTGGGATGGGGCCCTCGCTGGCGAAGAGGCCATTGACTGGATGTGACGGAAACGACCAAGAGGGTTTGCGACTTAGATAGAGCTCGGGGCGAGAAGGTGTGGAGGGGAAGGTGTGGAGGGGAAGGTGTGGAGGGGAAGGTGTGGAGGGGAAGGTGTGAAGGGGAAGGTGTGGAGGGGAAGGTATCAAGCTTGAATCAATCGCGGGCCGGGAAGGCAGGGGAGCGGGGGGAGGAGGAGCACCCCGACCTACAATTTGTTCGCGTCAATGTGCTTGTAGGCGTAGGCCATGACGTGTCCGCAGTACGAGTAGCCCGCGTGCCTGGAAGTCGTGTTTTTTTTGGGGGGGTTGTGTGTAGGAGGGGGCAACAGCGGCAACAGGTGTTATAACAGCGATACGGTTGATGGAACGGGAGTGGCAGTAACATGTGTTGTAGAGGACAGTAGCAGATAGGAAGAGCCTTAGGAGTATCGGTGCGGCAGCGCCATCGTCATCATGGCAGGCGTGGCCTGGGGCCAGGGGACTTGAAGGGTGTGTGTGCGGGGGGTGAGGTAGCAGTGCGATTTGGTTTCCAATGGACGACTGATCGCCTGATTGTTTATTTGCTGACTGGTTAGTTGGAAGGCCGTGAACGGGATGACGTTTGGGACGTCGCAAACATACATACATACATACATACATACATACGGGTTTGGCACTACTGGTAAGGCGCGACCATTGCCCCCGGGAGATCCCGAGATCGATACCCATTAGGGTCAAAGTCCTTCCGATGGTGGAAGGCATTGCGCCCCTAGTTGATGGACGGTGGTGACCTGGGGTAAAGTTAACCTGCGAGCCGACCAGGAATGGAGTTGGGCCGCTGTCGACCCGGCAGATTCCATTGGATGCTGGTGGTGGGTGCGATAGTTGACTAGGGTGACTGGATGAGGGTGCCCCGAAATACTGGGGAAGGCAGGGTTTCGCAGGGTAGCTGCCACGGGCGAAGATACACCCCCCTGTTTCACACATCATACATACGGTGTGAAGTCATATCACGTACGGGCCAATGATGGCGCGAGGTGAAACGCGGGGCTCGGTCTGCACTGCGGCCTTCCAGTTGTCGATCTCGGCGTTCAGCGCATCCGCTGCGTTGAGGGTGAGGGCGAGGGCATGGGATACTGAACCAGCCGACTATATGACTTTGCTGCTACGCACACACCATCTCCTTGGTACCAGGAGCTTGCATGCGAAGGTCGCCTAATCTTCGGCATCCTGGCCCGAAAAATGCTTGGAATGCACAGCGCCAGTATTCAGTGACAAAAACCGTCAAGCACAACGCCACTGGGTCAGTGTCATAAACGTCCTTTGCCAAGATGACCAACATGCGATGAAATTCTAGAGCAGAACCTGGCATTAGGGCTTCGAGCGCTCCATTGGTTTCGCCGTACCGAGCATTCCGGCAAAAGTAGTTACTGGCCAGATAACATCAGGAAAATAGCGGCAAAATGCAGAAACTTATTCACCTGATTTCCTTATACTTTAAATCTCAAGTGCCTTCCAGTATGCATTTGTCACTGTTGAAGTGCGGACGGGTTGGTAAACCAAAATGTCAATCCCATTAGTAAAAGTAAACAATCTAATTATGCTTTAAAACTGACCGTTTTCAGGCTTGTTGGTCAGCCGAGCTGTCGGTATCCTGGATCTGACGCCTCCATTTCATACGGCCTAATTGGCCTAACTTCAATAAAATGTATTCAATATATGGAAGCTTGCGTAGTAAATAATTTATGGATGTATTACGCCCCAAAACTTGACTGGGACTAATCTCGTTGGGGTTTCTGCCAATCGATGAATTAAGCCGTCGTTTCGGTTAGTACGGGGCGCTTCAGAAGATTTACTCAGCGAGTGTAAGGGTGTGCCAAAGGCAGGCGCCTTCTCTCTAACATTCAAACAAACGGCAATCGAGTTGCTGCGATGCACCTCCACCTACCTTCATTATGAATCCCTGCTGTCATACAGCCGTGCGAACACACGAGCACCGCGGCGCCGGTGTTGTTTACGGATGCGGCTAGGGCTTTTACGGCTGCTACGCCGGATGACTCATTTAGGTCCCACGCACGCCACGCACACTCACCTACGCCTCACATGCTCTCAGCCATGTATCGCACACTACCCAGCATAACCATGCGCACAACGTACCGCAAAGCAAAAAATCGCCTAGTTTCTAGCGGACATTCCCGACAGGTCCTGCCGAGAAACCTCTCCACGTATACGTGTGACAGTCGTGCATGTAGAAGGACCAATTTGGTGCTGTGGGTGTTTGAGGGTTGCCATAGGCAGCGCGCAAACTGACTGGTAATAGGTAAGGAAACTGATGACGTGCTTCATTGGGGCGGCATTCGCAAAGCAACACCTCCAAAGATTTGTTGAAGGTCGTTTAAGACCCATGCTCTGACGTATGCGGGGAAGGGGGGGCTAGTGAGCGTTCGACTAGAAACAGTACACGTCGTGTGGTAGCGAAGGCAGCCAGCCTAATCCGGGCTTCAGGCCCGTGAGTGGGGGATGTACTAAGTTTATTTCCGCATAAATTTAGCAATTCAGCTCTGTTTTGTCGCACTTGCGTATGTATATCATGTGTCTTCTGGGCTGTCCTACTACTTCAACTTTGGTTTGTTGTGTTACCAAGCAAGCCTTGTCATGCACAGGCAAACCCTTTGCCGAGACACATGCGGGCGGTAAAACATTTTTCCGCTTCTCATCGTCCCGGACTTCGTTGCTCAGCGCATTCGCGGTTTCTGCATGTTGGCTTGTTTACTCCAATCGCTATGGGTCTAGAGCGTAAGCCTGCGTATCCTGAATCTCGAGTTACGTCCTACGCCAACGCCTATACATACTGCATTCGCATCACTCTTTCGCATGCGGCGCGTTGCGGCTTGCGGCATCGCAGGGGTTGAGGAAAAGAACTCACAAATTGACCGCATGGATAGCATGAAACATAAGGTTGTAGTAGAAGGACGGGGTTGGGCTAAGTTCCTACCTGTAAAAAGCTTTGAAACCACTGTGACTGGCGGATATGTAAACAGCCTGCCTGTTTACATGTAACCAACAAATCAGCTGTGTCTCTACAAGCCTATCAAGGGTGTGAACGCACATTCCTTACCTAGGCTGGTTTCAGCTTAACTGCCAGTTCGTTACCATTGAGCTGCTCAGGGAAGTCGAAGGTCAGGAACTCCGAGATCGATTTGATGACGACTGGGGTAGTGAAAGGCTGGCGATTGACCACATATGTTTGTCTCTGACGACAAGCAACCAGGGGTGAAGATGTGTCGTTATTTGCAGTGGATGGGGCAGCCTAAGCACTGTGAAGGCTACATCTTACCGAAATATCAGGTCACTTTGATGCGTTTTAGGATGTGTGTTTGGCCTTTCGCTGTCAACCGACCCCATGGTAGGGAACGGGCCGCAAGGTGGTGTCGGGTCTGAATAATCGGCAGGCAGTGGAGGACGAACGGCACGTGCTACTAGAGTGTCCGGAATATGCGGATATCCGCGCTAAGCTCTGGACCCTAGGCATTGCTCCAGGAGATGTTATGAATGCGGTGATGGGTGTCGAGAATCAACGCGGGTTGGCACATGTCTTGGATTGCATACGGAGACGTAGGTTGCAGTACATAGACGACTAATGAGGATCACAGTACAGTGTTATGATTTGTTGCCTTTTTTATATCCTTTTCAGTTATTGTTTCCAGCTCGGCGGCTCATGAGCCTCTTGGCTCGTCTGGGCCGTACACAGGGATGCGACCGTATTCGTTTTGGCCGTCTGGCGTAATAATGGTACCTCAAATTAATACGCCAGGCGTATGGCGTATCAATACGCCGGGGTTCACGCCATGCCGTATTACAATACTCGTGGCGTATTCCTTTTGCCCTATTCCGTCATGGAATTCATGTTTTTCGCTTTTACAATGAAAGGCGTATTGCTTTAGTGTTTGGAAAACGATCTCTCACAAGATAAAATATGAATTTGGGCAACAGCCAGACCTGGACAGCCATCGAGCCATGTGCGCACACATTCGCGTCTGCATTCTAGCATTCCTAACAAACCGTGATTATCACAAATACTACAGCCCAAATTCCACTTTGGCTCTGTGAGCGGGGAAGGTTGTCAAGCAGAACTTGCACTTGCGAGCATAGCGCTTGGAGCTAGAGCTATAGTCACCGACTTCTTCGAAATAATCCAACACAGCACTAGGCTTAGGTCCCGGTTTAGCGCGTTTTGCTTCGCGCACGTTTTCCATTTCGCGGGTTGTTATTACAACAAGGTATGTTGCAAACCCAGTGATAAGCAAACCCTAAAACCTAATCCTAAGTATGAACTAATTACACCAATGACTCGGGAATGTCAATAGCTCGATATTTCTCAAAATCGGCGAGTTTTCAGACTGTACGACAACCCAACGACAAACAATACGCCGACAATACGCCAACAATACGCCAACGCATAAACAGCCCAACTGGCTGGCGTATTCGGCGTATTAATACGGGCGTATTAGCTGGCGTATTAATATGGAATACGGTCGCATCCCTGGCCGTACAAGCTCAAGAAGCTTGTAATCAAAAAACGTCAAAAAAACGTCAAGTCGAAGGTTTCTTTAGCGCAAAGAATTTCGTGCTGTGCATTTCATTGTTATACAACGTTCTTATGGCCCCGAAGTTGGGAATAGAATCAGGCAAGGGTCAGCAGAAGGCAAAAGGACGGAAATTCTCTAATCAACTTAATCCCATTCAATTAAGCTTTTGCAATTGGACTGTTCTGGATTTTCTGACATAGTAGCGATACGGCGCATCCAAACTGGATTTTCGATACGTGCAGTACCGATATCCTAAGCATGTACACGTCATACCTTAGTTCAATTGGGCATAAAATGTAGGTAATTGACTTGAATATTGCTCGTTTCGTTTCAGGTTTGGCTATGTTACGGCGGTTAATTTCACGGCAATTTTCCTACCACCGCCACCAACCTCCAAGTTGGTTAAAGCCATACTTATAACTGTTAAGGAAGTCATTATGGCAGAAACCGCGTGAACGCTTCCTGATACGGACTGCTCGTCGCAAACTTGGCCAGCAGTACAATACCAGTGCCAAACCGCGTTGAAACCTTTAACCAATAGACGAGCGCAACCAATAAGCTCAGTGTTTGAACTGAAGCACTGCGATTTAGGATTAAACTGCTCGGGTCTTTCTTCGGTCGTCCTACGCAGGTTGGAAACACCCATCTCCAGTATCATATGACATTGAATTATCTGATTTAGATTTGAATGCGTAATAAACTGGCGACGAACCGCGGCCTTCTACCTTGTCTACCGGAGTACATTAGGCGGTGAACGGGACTGCCGAAGACGTGGATGGCCAACCTCTTTGGAGCCAGATAAACAAAAGACATCCTCATGAAACCCCATTGCTGGTTTCCAACTATGTCTAGGAGCATTCGCCTTCGCAGCCGGTCGACGAACACGTGCGATTAACGGCTCTCTTTGCTTTTGCGCCGGGCCCCCTTCCCATGGAGGTGCGGTAAACGGGATGCGAGATAAGTAAAACATTTTGACGATGCTGCTTTAACGCAGACACGCAGCCCAGGACCTATTGTTGCCCGTTGCGTCCTCTGGCACACCAGTAGCAGTAACGGATCGGGCGTTTCGGAGTCGTTAGGATTAGCGAAGGAGGGGCCTTCCCCAGTAATCCAAGCTTCATACCTTCGTGATCAGCCACACCCCGCTGCACCTAACCGCCTGCGGGACAATGCTGACCTCGGCGCAAACCCTTTCCTGTTCGCACGCCTTGGTGGTAATTGCACGCAGGATTACGAGTACCTTGCGAATTTGGGCGAAGGTACGCGCGCCGAAACGGACTGCAGGCGTACAGAGTTGGCCCCGGGGCTGCCGAGGCAAATTTACTCACATGCTCAGTGCTGATGGGATGGGCAGTTTCCAACACGATAAGAACGCTCCACGTGCGCTCTTTAAACAAGAGCTAAAAGAGATACCCATACCTGCACCAAGACCTCATGCCGGATGAATACAAAGGTCACCCTGACTTCAATCCAAGCAAATCCTGGATGCCGCTTGCTTTCCTCCCTTGGTCCTGTCGTCTGTGTAAGGGCCTGCGGCTCTCCATCCAGCGATGCATCCTGCACCTGCTGCTGCAGTAATGTCAGCCGTTGATCATGCCCGCGCTGTTTTGTTTGATCAGTGCCAAAATAGGCCAAAACCATCCCCTGCTTGCCGCCGTCATCGCCTCCGGCGGTCCTATTCCCCTAGGTGCCTACGGCTTCGTTTGGAAGTGTGTGGAGCGGGCGACTGGGCGACTTGTAGCGATCAAGGGCATGAAGCAGGCGCATGAGGAACCAGAGGTCGGTTTGAGGGTTGGCTTTGGGGCTTGCATGTACGTCAAGGCCTTAACCAACGCGCAAACGCGGTTAGGGTTGTGACTGGGAAAGGTAGGGGGCCTTGCTGGTCGGTGTCAGCAAGCAAAACCAATACTGGCAAGGGGTGAGGGAGAAGCGAGGCCCTGTGCACAGTACGTGTTAGGGGCAAAAGGTGCAAGAGGAGGGGTGGCAGTGTGGGTAAGGAGAGCGAACGTGAACGAAAGATTGTGCGTGGCGGGGAAGCGGGAGGTGGAAGCTTTGCTGCGTCATACATACGTATGTGCACACATACAAAGGCTGGAGCTAGACAGGCAAGAGGAAAGAGTAAGACAGCAAAAGTTGAAAGAAGAATATTATAATAAGTATAATGCAGAGGTTTTAGCAAGAGCAAAAAAACAGAAGCAGAAAGAAGAGAGGCAAAGACTGGAACTAGAGGAAAGATTAGCTCGAGAAGAGGAAGAGAGACAAAGGCTGGAGCTAAACAGGCAAAGGTTTTCGTATGTGCATAGATACGTACGTACATACATACATACATTTATGGGCAAGGTTGTCGCCGCCACCACTTTTCCTATCCTTCGGGTGCTGGTCGGCGTTCATGAACGGCGTTTCCTCGTTGTACTGACTGTCAGGGTCGCTGACAAAAGCCCCCATAGCTTCTTCACGCCACATACCTCTCCAGTTTCTTTCACTCTGATCACGCTCATTATATTCCCAATGCCGTACACTGGACCCCTGACCCCGCCGATGGCCCTCGCAGATTATGCGTCTTGCAGTTCGGGAGGTGCGGGTGCTTCAGACGCTCAAACACCCTGCCATCATTCCGCTGATAGAGGCCTTCAAGTCCAAGTCGGGCCGGGTGTATATGGTGAGGAGCGAGGGGGGCTAGGTGGGTCATATATGTGTGTGGCTAAGGAGGTGGTTCAGTAAGGGGGTCCGGGATGATTGGGAGGAAAGCACAAGCGTATGCTGCCCATGAAACGAGTCTTGGTTCGTTGATCGAGGTGACTGTAAGTGAATTTACAGATACCCAGCAGTATCCGCTATGCGCTATGTACAGCACCCCCCCCCCCAAAAAAAATCGTAAAGCCATACTTCCATTTCAATGGCCATACCACCACGTCGTCCAACCGCAGCCACGATGCGCCCAATGCCATCAGCAGCAAACATCTGAAAATTTGTCAAATACGCGTAATGAAATACGTGGACCCGTCGCCATCCACCA
Source organism: Volvox carteri f. nagariensis (assembly GCF_000143455.1). Lineage (NCBI taxonomy): Eukaryota > Viridiplantae > Chlorophyta > Chlorophyceae > Chlamydomonadales > Volvocaceae > Volvox > Volvox carteri. The sequence continues at coordinate 333,184 of NW_003307637.1, forward strand.
TCATGACAGGCAGCGCTTTGTCCCCGCCGTCGCATGTCATTAGCCACCGCTGCCGCCACCATGCCTTCCGTACCCAGGTGTTTCCGTACGTGGGTCACAGCGCGTACCAGGAATTGGACGAGCATCCCGACGGCCTACCTTACCGTCAACTCAAGTTACTGGTTTGGCAGCTGCTGCAGGCTCTCGTATATCTGCACCGGCGCAAGGTAATAAGCAGCACGGCAGCTCACCCAGCTGCAACCCTGTAGGATAAATGACTGGCTGGAGGTTAGGGGCAGTATCGGGTCATTGAAAGAGGGAGTCCACAGTTCAGTCGCTAGAGCTGGCTCGCTCGATCCTCATATCCAAATTCGCCCATCCTGAAGTGTCATGGCGGAATCACATCGAAACGATCTGCCTGGGCAATGGAGCCGGATATGAGGGAAAAAGAGATGGAGCCATTGCTTGCCGCGAATTCACGCTGTGATGGGCACCCTTCCGCGCTGCTGGTGCCAATAACCTTTCCCACATTTGATCTCCTGTTTCCGACATGGCTGCGTGAATACATATCCACGCAGGTCGTGCACCGCGACATCAAGCCGGGCAACATCCTGCTGTCGGAGGGCGGCGGGGTCAAGTTGTGTGACTTTGGCTTCGCTCGTACCACCCACTGCGGCCCCCGGGACGCGGAGGACTTGACCAGCTATGTGGTCACTCGCTGGTACCGGGCACCAGGTAGGTGTGTGTGAGAGGAGGGAGGAAGAGGTGCGGGCATGTGGGGAGGTTTAGAGGAAGGAGGGAAAGAAGGACGCGACAGCGAGGGAGGTTGAGGCCAGCAGGGGAAAATTGAGGGGGGCCGGGCCGCACTGGTGTCGGGTGAGCCGCGTGCGCGACGGGTCCTTTACAGGCATGACTGGGAGTGGGGCTGTTGGGGTAAGAGTGGTGAGGCACACAGAAGGGGGGGAGGATGCATGCCACGGGGGGTTAGGGTTTCCAAGCCACCAACTTCCCTCTTGCATCTTCCTAACTTGCAGTTGAAAAGGCCTTTTGAGATGCTGTGTATTGAAACATTTTGATTATGTTGCAGTTGCACTGCCTTGATCTGCAACAACCACCGCTGTTTCCTTTCATCCGCTGCTGACCTCATCCCTGCATACTCCAGAGGTGCTTGTGGGTGACCGCTACGGCCCCGCCTGCGATATCTGGTCACTGGGCTGCACGGTTGCAGAGCTGGCTACAGGGCAGCCTCTGTTTCCAGGTGTGTGTTGAGAGGATCAGGGGTTAGGTGTAGTCACGAAGGAATAGATAGGCGACCACCCCTAACCCACATCCCACCCATCCACCCACCCCTAAAACCCGAAAACCCACCCCGGGGAATGTCGAAATCCCCGAACCCTGTCAGCAGTGTCCTATGCCCCCCAGGGCATCACCATTGGGGTCCGTTGGCGGCCTCATATTGGTTATATCTTTTTTGATAGCATCCATGGGTTGCGCGAACTATCCGTACCTGCTGGGAATTTGGCAGTTTGGAAGCCAGGAGTGTGATCGTAATCGTATGTGGCTTAGCCACGCACAAAAGGGAAAAGGGGCCCTGAAATTGAACGTTCCCTCTTTTCGTCTTCCGCCGTTTCCATTTCCCCTACCAGCTCATTGGTTCTTTCAACACGGCCACACACAAGGTCGAACAGATCGTAATACATCAGAGCCAAAAGGCCTTAGCAGCCCGTTTGGCGCTGTGGAAAGCCCAGCGGGTTGGCAGGGTTCCCCCTTCCACGGGGGAGGACTCCCTCCACATTCCCATCAGCCCACCCGCGGCTTAACATTCCACCTTTCAGGATATTAGCAGCGGCCCTCACCACGTGGCAATCAAGAGCAACGCGTCCTCCCTTTCAGTAGTTTGTGACGCGACACACCCTTCCCTCCCCATCTGGATGCCTGCTTGGCACGCAGGCAAATCCACGGGCGAGCAGCTGTGGCGCGTCATGCGCTGCTTTGGCCCCCTGACTGCCGCCCAACTGGTCCACATGACCTGCAATCCCAGTCTCGTGCGAGTACGTGTGCCAGTGCGAGGCCGCACCCTCCGCGAGCGCTTGTTGGGCTGCGACCCGGACCTGTTCCGCCTGGTCGAGTCATGTCTGCAGCTGGACCCCAGCGACAGACCCACCGCCAGAGAGCTGCTGCAGTCACCGTACTTCTGGGACATCCCCCAGCTGCTGGCGGGAACGCCCCTGGAGCAGGTCTACAGCGGCTTGATGCAGCAGCAGGAGGAGCGCCGGCAGCGACAGCAGCACCCGAAGCAGCAGCAGAACCAACAGAACCGACAGAACCAACACTACTGGAAGGAGGAGGAGCTGCGACAGATGCAACAGATGCAAGAGCCGCACCAAAGGGAGCAGCAGCAGCAGCCGCAGCCACCGCCTATTCCTAAGCAACAACAGCAGCAGCAGAAGAGGAAGAACCTAGTGCAGCAGCAGCAGGAGAGCCGGAAGCAGGGCGACATGACGGGAATGGGAGCGACTGGGCAAGGGTCATCAGTGCCGGTCCCAGCCGCAGCAGTCGTACCTGCTGTTGCTGCACACACCTCGTCGTCGACAACCGCCGTGCGACCACACCTGGCTACGGGCTCCTTCACAAACCCGGGGGCACGTTCCGGGGCTGCGACCGGGTCAGCGAGCGGGGTGCCCAGAGCGAGCGAAGAGACAGCCCGAGACCTGGAAAGAAAGGCACGGCAGCTGAAGCAGGAGGAAGAAGGGATGCCCAGGAACGTGTTGAAGCTGCAACAGCAACAACAGCAGCTTGAGGAGGAGGGGGAGAACGATGAAATGCTTCAGGGGGAGCTTAGTACCACAAGCTCGCTGATTCCAATGACGCCTGGGGATCTTGGAGGGCGGGACGTCCAGCAAGTGGCCATGTCAACAAACGATGCTGAGGACATGGCAGCAGAGGTAGATGTGGCGGAGCTCGCAGCAGAGGCGATTGGAGGAGGAAGTCCTCAAGCCCAAAAGCTCAGCAAGAAGCAGCAGTGGAGAATGCTGCAGACGGAATCGAGAAGCGAAAGCCTGCAAGGTGTGCTGCGCGCGCTGCGTACAGTAGACACGTTGGTCCCGGAGCGTTTCCCGTCCAGTGGGTCGTTGACGGAGGAGCAGCCGGAAGAGGATACTGTACAGCCCGCAGCCGCTGTCGCCGCCGACGCCATTACACGAGATACTGCTGCTGCCGCTGCACCTATCCACCATAGATCTGAGCGGCCGGATGGTCCCCCCGCCGGCGGCGCTGAAGGGACCATCCAGCCATTCGGAGCTGCTGGTGATGCCGGCGGCGCGCTTGCTGCCTCGCCGCCTAATCCGCCGACGCCTCCGTGTCCGCCGCCGCTGCAGCAGCACCGCCGTCGGGGTAGCGATTGCAGGGACGCGGTCAATACTGCCGCCCGAGCCGCAGGCGGCGCCGCCAGCGGCGGTTTGCAGCCAGGAGCCCGGGTTATTACTTCTGGCACCACGCAAGCCGCTGCATTGACGACACAGCAACGCAGCGATGCATGCAGCGGTGCAACGATAAGTTGCATGAGGACGCCGTACGGAGTCACCCCTGTTGCACTAGCATCGTACGGCGACATCACCCTTCCGTCATCGACACTGTCACTTGCGGCTGCGGCAAACGCCGGCTCCGTGCCACCTCCGATAGATCGACAGTCATCCATTGTTTCAGCGCAATATGACATGACCGCCGCACCTGCTGCACGGCATGGTGACGATGTCGCGCCGTACTCGGCAATCAGGCCTCGCGTCGGACCTCCCGCCCCTAACCCTTGTCGTGATATCGTGGACGCGGATGCCGACGACTTGTGCAACAACCTGCCAGGCAACACCGTTGTCGGCGCCGCTACGGCCGCCGCCGCCGCCGCCGTCGCCTCGAGCTTCCGCTCCTCATGCGGTCCCCCCCTCGTAACCTCCCATTGCGGCGATGTAACGGACTTTGATCTCAGCACTGCCATATCGGTTTATCCGTACGGCTGTACAGAGGAAGACGGGATGTTGCTGCTTCATATTTCTGAGAACTTCGGTGGTGGCACCACCACGGCCAACCCCAGCTCCGTCGGTTTCAGAAGCACGAGCCTGCTTCTGGCGCAGCCGCAGGCCGCGGGCATAGAGCCGTCTTCTCTCGCCCGGGGCCAGGCCTCTCCGTCGGGCCTGGTATCGCTGTCCACTGAACCGCATGCTACTGCCGCCATGCAGCGCTTGCTACAGCCCAGTCGCAGCGCCCGCTTTCTACATCCTCCTCCTCCGCCGTCCCAGCCGCCCGCGGTGCTGATGATGTCGATGGACTCGTCGCTAAGGCCGTTGCAGCTCGCGCAGTCCTTGCTGGCAGCATCCGGGGGAAGCGGCCTGCCGCGGAGGTTGCAGTCATCACATTTGGGTTCAGCATCAGGCAGCAAAGGCCCGTACCAGGACGGCACTGCCACTGCTGTGGCTGCCGCAAAGAGGCGCAGCAGCATCGGCGGAAGCTACAGCTGCTGGGGCCCGCCACAGCCTCCGGCGGTGACAGCGACAGAGCCGAGTAACAAGAACCTGGGACGCAGCATGGTCACCAGGGGCCCCACGAACGTCTGCATGGAGATGGAGGACGCGGGGGAAGCAGCCAAGACACACTGCACTGGACCAGCCGCCGGTGCAGCAGCAGCAGCAGCAGCAGCAGGATCGTCTGCTGGAGTTTCGGCAGCTGCAAAATCATCCCATGGGCGTGTATCATCCTTGAGGAGGGCAGGGACAGGTAACGGCAGGCTGCTCGTAGCCGATGATCCTGCGGTGCTTCCCTTTAGCAGTGACGTTCAGATTCAGATTTCCTCAACCGCCGCTGCCTCCGGCGGCGGCGGCGGCGGGATGCTGTCTCGGCACAGCGGGATGCGTACCTTGAAGAGCGGACAGAGTCCCAAGATAGCTCCGGCTCCAACCGCATCGATGGCATGGGCGGCGACGCCGCCTGCAACTGCACCTGCACCTGCCTTGACGGTATCGGCGTCGTCGCCGTCAGCAGTGCCGGCGGGTCAGCATGCCAGTCGCAGCCGCTTCATGATGATGACCACTGCCCCCAGTTTGAGCCAGGGTTGGCTATCGCGCGACGCATCTGGCTCGCCACTGCCGACGACGGCACGAATTGCCAAGGCGTCGTCATTCGCCGACGCGCCCACGACGGCCGCGCCCTTACAGGTGTTAATGACGTTGTCGCCGCACGCAACGTCAGCTTCCAAATTGGAAGGCTCTGTGTCGGCGGTGGCTGCTATTGCCGATGGCCTCACGTATGGCAGCTGCTCCAACGGCGGTCCAGAGGGTTCTACTGCCACACGGCGGTATGCAAAGCGGGTGTCACGGACAGTTTCCGGGCATGATGTAGGCGCAAGTGTGGACGGTTCTGTCAACAACGCCGACTCCGCCTATGGTAGTTTCAACCAGGCGCGGAAAGGGGGTCCCTTGTTGCGATTCTTAGGTGCATTCAAGAAAGCATTTTCCTCGGCGGCGGCGACAACAGCAAAGCAATTCCGTTAGAAGGTCCTGTTGTCTTTCATCTGCTCGCATGGTCCCGCTCCGCATCGCTTCTAACCGGCGGCGTTGAGGATTCCTGTGCTGTTGTTGTAAGCTGCCATTAGTTGTAGACGAACTACCGCATGTAAGCTGTGTCCCGCGCACAAATGCGCTATTTAGAGCGGCTGGGAACGTGAATATCCAACGATATGCTTCCTACGATAAGGATATCTGTGACATGTGGCCGGGCTTAGGGTTTATTAACTAGGAAGATTAACAAATTATTGTTGGTGACGTTGCTAAAATTGGGATGCTTTGGCTGCGTCGTGGTTCTGGTGTGGATATGCCAGCAGCAGCAGCAGCAGCAGCAGCATTGTTGCCTGCTGACTGGCTTGCTGACTTCCTGGCTGGATGATGTACGTATGTATTTCTAAGCTACTTCTGTATGTTGCGTGTTTGTTTCACTAGAACAATACGTACTCCAGTAGCAAGCAAGCAAATGCTGTACCGCGCGAACATGTTTGATCACCGTCGCTTCTCATGATTAAATGGTCAATGGCCGTGAACTTTCTTATGTGACTAATTATTATTGCTGCTGCATCCAAGCTACCCCGCATGCTGTTGTGTGCGTGTCCACGTGCTCGTTGCCCGATTAACCGCATGGTGTTGTCGGCGCTCCTGTCCCGTTGCCGCTAATTGCCTCGCAAGTGCCGCAAAGCATTGGCGCGCGCGCGGCCCAGTATCCTTGCATGGAGGAAAGGGGCCCCACCAGGTGAATGGGCCTATAAAGACAAATAGTACTAACCCCCGCCAATGCCCAGAGGGGAGGGAACGGAAGACGCGCGCATTCCTCTCGATGGTAAGGTATAAGGTGAATGCATAACGGATGCATGAAGGATGCTCTAAGCACAAGGTGCTGCTTAGTGGCTTTGATGTATGATGAGTTCAAAAACCCTAAGTTATATAGTTGCTAGCTTGTGACAGAAGCAACGTATGGATGTAGGTTTGCCTTGTCGATGTTCCGTTGAGGGACCCATGAGCATTCATTCATGGAGCAAGGCAGCAAGCTTAAGGCGGTCGGCGGTTTATCGTGTTGCCTTCGGTCAGCGATAGTCTTCAATCGAGGCAACAAGGACGGATAGATCGTATGTAGGGGGGTTGCGTCCGAAGTAGACACGCGCTTGCGCTCGTGCGCGCGGCTGTGGGATAGCATTTGGATGGTGGAAAAGCAAGGGCTGGGCGGCGGGGTTGGCAGGGAGAAGCGGTTTTAGGGAGAAAAAAAGAAAATGGGAAACGGAGTTCTCGACCGCATATATATTCACCTGGCCATCCATCATGCACATTACTTTGTGCACACGCGATGGATCGTATGTATGCATTGGCAGACAGAGCTGCTGACGACGGCGCTTGCGGCGGCCCTGTTAGCCTCCTCTTCTGCCGGGCGCGTCTGGGCGTGCACCGTACTGCAATTCGTAGGTCTCGTTATCCTTTTTACGAAGCCCTACCTAACCACCTGAAGCCGCCTATCATTAACGCAGCGCAGCTATGCATTCGCTTCGACGCCACCCGCGTTCGATGGGTAGAAACGCCTACCTACATGCACTGCATTTGTTACACGTACGAGACATGTATACTATCTATATCTGTTAAGGAATTTTGAGGCGAGTAGTGATGATGATGGCTTGGAGTTTGGTGCTACGGTGCGTTTATATTTTATCCGACCGCATTTTTCACCCGTTTATCCCGGCTGCCTTGGCTTGCTTCCGTGCATATGTACACCTTGATGTAGCTTTTCACTAAATACTGTACGCATGCAAGTACACAATGAACCGCTCGCACAAAACGGGGTCGCTAGGTGGTCGATCGCACACTTCATCATCGTTTTCCGAACGCATGCATGTTTGCGTGCACTTCTCGCCCAGCGCTCACGCAATCATTTTATTTGTGGCATAGGTGAGCAATTACATTGATGGCTAGGCAGGGTGCGTGCTTACTTGCTATCCCAAGCGTCGTACTGGTTCGCTCGTTACAAGCAAGGCGGCAAGTGCTTTATTTTGGTATTCCCGCCCCTGTTATTATTTTATCATAAGGCGATACTTAGGTAATAGAACCATGCAATATTTTGCCTGTATTGTACGACGCATATGATACAGTTTTCCAGGAACTCGCTCGGTATGGTGCTGCCTCTATTTTTTTGGCAGTGACGAGCAGCGGCAACGCATGGCTGGGTGCCTGCTCCCTGGACCAAGGACGGCGGCGAGGCCGCTATATATATGGCATCGATTAAAGACGTTGCGTTCACTCATAATTAATGCTAGTTAGGCAGGATGTGGCTGACCATATTTTCTCATAACGTTGTTTATGCCTGCGATGGCTATGTCTGTTGATTGGGGCGGCTATAGCTGCTTCGGCCGATCGAGCGGGATGCACGTGAAGTTTTGCGTTCGAGCCCGCGCGAGAGCATCAGGGTGCGTGCCTAAGCATAGACTGGATCTCGTCGTTCGCTGCCGCCATCTGTCGTGCATATCTGCTTTTTTTGCAGAAGGGACGACTGATCGAGTGAGTGGGAGCTTGTGGGAAGTGATTCATATACCTATTTGATTGGGGCTGCGGCGTTGCTGACCCACCTGCCGGCGACCACCCTGGCACCCACGCACGCATGTCGGCGTATATATCGACAACACAGCAGCAGTATATAACGACAACACAGCAGTAGTATATACCGACAACACAGCAGCAGTATATATCGACAACACAACAGCAGTTGAGGGCTGATCGCAATGGATGGTTGCCCACCTGCGGACCTAGATACTTCGCGCCGCAGCTAGCTAAATGCATAGCAGCGCAGCCAGCAGCAGGTGGCTAGCTGGGCGCGGGCATATTCCAAATGAGTGAGTCAGTACCTCATCAATATTAGTATATGGCACCATGCTAGCTGCTGCTGAAGCTGTGCGGCAATGTTAGCTGTTGATGAAGCCTGTTCTCGACAGTGCATAGATGGCTGTACGAGTATGCGTACGTATATGCGTGTTTTGATTGCGTGCGCTGATGCATAGGACCACAGATTGATGAATTCTGGCCGTATCACGGAATTTGCATCCGCCGATCGATACTTTTCTGTAGTTGTGGTATAACACAGATCCTCTGATTGTAATGTTACTCTATCATGGAAGCGGCGGCGGCGGTAACTTAATCGCCCAAAAAATAAGGTTACGAATTTCCAAACAAATGGGACTAGTGCACATCGGCCATAAAAATACACATCCCGCCCCTTGGAAGCCAAGGTCCGAATACCCTTATCCCGTAATACCCTTCAGATCATGCAGCTCACCCGCAACCGCTCTGCATTTACAAAGCCTGCAGGTACAGCGGCGCGTTCGCGGCCATTAGGCCTGTTAATTTATTTCGAGTTCCTGACAATCCAGCTGAAACGCATGAGCACCTGGTTGAAATGCAGAGGCAAAACAGTCCGGTTTGGAGCGAGAAGCGTCAGGCGTCTTCGCTTGCTAGGTGCTGCCATAAAAACCAGGTGACTGCCCCGTGGGTCAGCTAGGGTGTTAGCGCACGTCCGATAGGCAGTCCTAAGGCTATGGCTGCATAGTGCACGCACTTGCACCCCGCCGGGCGCCACCGGGGTTTCTTCATTGTTATCACTTTCTCTCCCTTCATTCCCTACTTTTGGTGGAGTAAGCATGTTATTATTATTATTACTACTACTGTTATCACAGCAGCCTGCAGCAGCCAGCACTACATCTTCAGGCTTCACGTGTACTAGAAGACAGGTGCCCAGCAGCATTCCGTATGCGAAAAAAATGCTCGCAAAAAATGCCCGCAAAAAAATACCGCACCCAGCACCCAGCAAGGTGTGGGCCACAGCCCAACAGTGCAAATTGACTACGGGCCAGCAGAGAGATGACATTCCTCTGACGCCTAGGTAATAACCCCCACACAACTGCTTGTTTACATCAAATACATGATAGGCGTTTTAGTGGGGATTATTGGTACTGCTGACCAGCAGTAGCTACATAGTCAGCTAGCAAGCTCAGCAACAGCTAGCGACCTGTTGTATCCACTTCCACTGTTTAGGTGGTAGTGAAAACTACCGATTAGTGAATGAGAAGAGGCTAAATGCCTCTGCGTTAGGACGACCCGTACAGAAGTCTGTACGGTCCGAAGATATAGTCGTCAACGCGAATTATCACCAATCGGTGCAATCGTAACCCAAGTGGGTCTACCAGTGATAAGTGTCACGATTATAGCAAGAGCGCCATAATCCAGTATCACGCGTGATAAAGACAGGCAAGTGCCTGCTTAAAGATGGGCCAGCGCCCAATTAGAGATAGGCAAGTGCCCAATGGTTAACCAAGTAAGAGCGAAGATATTGCCCAGCGGCAAAGTGCCAGAGAATTGGGGAAAGATCCGAGGGTTAATATGCAAGTGTGCCACAACACGACCTGCATGTATCTAAGCTGCTGCAAAAGCCGAAAAGATAGATAGGGTATCTTGCACGTGCTTAGCACGCAGGTTCACCCCATCCATGCATCCAGCCATCTATTATCTATGCATACACATACCATATGCAAACTGCATTCACACATGTGCATTTGTCAGGCCCTCGAGATGGAAAATGCTTTTTTAATGGCTCTGAACAGTTTTTTCACCATGCCCTTCTTCACTGTTACTGGCGGTTCCCCAGCAGCATTCGTCGCGGTGATGGCGGCCTTCAGTTCCCTTTCTGGCAGCTCCAGTAATCCATCCACATTATTATTATCATTATCATTATTACTGCAACTACAAAAAGTGCTGCTGCCGTAAGCTGCCGCCCCAGACACCGTCACAACCATCTGCTTGGTGTTCATATGCTTCCATGCACGGCCCCTGGATCCCGCGCCATTGCTGCCATTGCCTTCATCTTCAGCAGCGGAAGCAGTGGTGACAGCGGCAGCGGCACCTGCATGCAAACTGGGCTGCAGCTGTGCGCTACTACGCCCTTTGTTATATGCCCATAGTGCTGAGGGGTCTCTAAAATCATTAGCGCAAGCCACTGCTGTACGTTTACTCGCCTTGTTATCAGCCAAGGAAGGTCCAGAGTCCGGACCTGTCAGGACAGATGGTACTCTTTCGGGTGCCACTACCGTGGGGTCAGGTAACGCGGCCCAGGCTTGCATGACCATTCCACTGTTGGTGCAACTAGCGCTGCGCCCCACCATCACCACCTGTGGGCTTCTGCTGCTCGGATTGATCGGCATGGCAGACGCCATCACCGAGGTGGCTGCTGCTGCTGCTGCTTGTGGCCGCGTCCCGCCGAAGTTTATACTATTTACCCTAGACACCAGGAGGGTTGATACAGAAGAAGTATTGCCAGAAGCAGTGGAACTTGAAGAAACCCCTGTTATTGTGGCAGCTGCTCCCAATGAAGCAGCAGTACGAATAATTGAGCTTTCCCTGCTGCTGCCTGCTGGCACAAGGCGCCCAGAAGCAGCAGCAGTCGCAGGATTAGCAGTAGAGGCACCCCGGATTGACCCTCCAGCTCGTAGCTGGTAGCGACTGCTTCCTGTGGGGTAAGCCACTGACCTCGGGGACCATGCAAATGGGGCGGCTGACGATGATACTGCTGCTGCCGTTGCTTCTAGTACAGACGGCTGTGGCATGGATTGCTGATGCGGGAGTCGCTGCAAACGATGAAGTTGTGTAATGGCAGTCTCAGGAAGGATAAACACATCATTTGGTGGATGCAGGCTATGCCTTCTGCAGGACCGGGCTGCTGCTGCTGCTGAAGCTCCTGACAAAGCTTGTGTGTCGGTTGCTGCGTTCGTTAACAGCGTGATGGCCGATCCACCCTGCTGCTGCCTTTGTTGATAATCTAGCATGGTTTGTGGCTGCCCATGGGCTTGTCCCTCGGTCCGACTAGTGCTCCTGCGGAAAGATGAACCTTGGCACCTGTTCGACAACGGCGGATTACTGCTGATCACGCTGCTGTTTGATCCACAACACAAAAAATCGTCGGGGGTTTTCGTGACAGGGTCATGCTGCTGCTGCTGCTGCTGCTGCTGCTGCTGCTGTACGGTGTTTATGGCTGATATGTTGGCGGCAGCCTCATCATTATTTGCTACTTGAACCCCAGGAGGTTTAGCTGCAGCTGTACTACTAACACATGTAGCAGCAGTAATAGCAGTCGCATGGGCAGTGTTTGAGTTAAAAGCCCTTGGGTTGGCTGCAGTTTCTCTTGCAGCTACTGCAGGCGCAGCAGCAACAGCAGCAGCAGCAGCAAGAACAGTACCAGAGCGTTGGGATACTGCTGACTTCATCACAGCAGCAGCCGTGATGGTCCCCGCAGCTGGGATTGTCATTACTTCCTTGGTGCTGCTGCTCTCATCGTTATTGCTGCTGCTGTCGCTGCTGTCGTTATCGTCTGGGACCTGTAGCAGCATGCTTGCTGATGGTGAGGAACATTCCGCAGCACCATTGCCCCCCATGGCGCCTGACAACATGAGGGGCCCCGGTGTGCTGTCACTACGGTAGTCTCCATCCTGTTGCCTCATCACGCACTGATTCTGCTGGTTCATGTGCTGGTTCCTTTGGTTGGTCTGCGCCATGTGGCCTAGGTTTACGTGCTCCATGTATTGCGTACTGCTGCATCTGGCCGTTGCTGCGATAACGGTAATCGGTGTACTGTCCGCTGTAACAGTGGTAGTATGCCAGGATGACAATAGTTGGCCGTTCCGCTCATCAACAGTTGTGACGACAACAGGTGTTGTCGAGGAGGCACCAGAGGAAACGCCAGCAGGAGTCATACAGCAGGTGTTGGCCGCTAACGGTTCCGCGGCAGCTGCAGTAGATCTTGTGTTACAGCTGTTGCTGCTTTGCCAGCGCCATGGATATGGACGTGGTGGAAGCAGCGGTGGTGGCGGCAGCGGTGGCGGTGGCAGTGGCAGTTCTGTTGTTGGCGATTGCTGTTGCAGCATACAAGGTACCGTAGCAGCAGCCGCGGGTGCGACCTCATCAGCCGAGCTTTTCTGCTGGTGTAGTAATTCAGCACGGTAGTGCGCAAATGAATCCACAAGGCGCAAAAGCCGGAGCACGGTGCGACCACCCAATGTTGTTACCGTGTCCTGTTGTTGCAGCTGCTGTCCCTCCTGCTCCTGCTGTTTTGTGCTCGGCACTTGTGATGAGTTCCACCCTTGCAGAGCATCCTTCTTTCCGCTGTCACCCTGTCGTGTTTCCTGTGGCAGCGGCCGCTGCTGCTGCTCCAGAAGGCGGCAATGGTGTTGCTGCCGTAGCTGTTGACATTGCTGCGTGCTACCCTCTCTGTTTGAGTGTCCCGCTGACGGCGATGGCACCGATAGCAGAGAGCTGCTGCTGCTGCTGCTGACGCCTTCCCCCTCCTTATCCGGTTGCCGCCGCTCCTCCTTTCTCTTCCTATCGTCTTCCTTCGGCTGCTGCTCCTCGTCATCGGTGTCCATCTCATCATCCTCCGCACGATACCTCTCCTGCCAGCCGCTTCTGCCGCGCGTCTCTTCCTTCAAGCCGGTCTCCTCCTCAGCCTCCTCCGAATCCTGCGCCTCCTGGAAGGACCCCTGCATTCCTCTGGTGTTTGGGACCCCCTTTTTTCCGCGGGGTGGTGGCGACCTACAGGCCTTGATGCCTGCTCCAGCAGTAGCAGCAGCAGCAGGATAAGTCTTCACCAGCATAGCGCGATGTTGCTGCACCTGCTCCTCCTCCCACTGCGGCCGTTGCCGTTGCCGCAGCTGCTGCAACTGCCGCCCATGCTGTCGCTGCCGGCGCTCCTCCTGCTGCTGCATCAAGCCGCTGTAGACCTGCTCCAGGGGCGTTCCCGCCAGCAGCTGGGGGATGTCCGAGAAGTACGGTGACTGCAGCAGCTCTCTGGCGGTGGGTCTGTCGCTGGGGTCCAGCTGCAGACATGACTCTACCAGGCAGAACAGGTCCGGGTCGCAGCCCAACAAGCGCTCGCGGAGGGTGCGGCCTCGTGTTGTGACGCGCACTCTTGTGTATAGGGGGTTGGAGGACATACAGGATGCCTGGGAGGCTGTCAGGGGCCCGAAGCATCGCATGATGCGCCACAGCTGCTCTGCTGAGGAGTTGCCTGCGTATGCGTGATGGATAGAAGGGGATGAACTTCGTATGTACGTAATATGTGCATCCATGCATTGCAGCTATTTCCCATGACGCGCCGATATAACCCGACACATGTACGTAGTAATAAGCTACTGTAATAGCTGGCGGCCCACTTGAGATGCCCGGAATGGACTTTATTAGCGCGTATTTGTATATGATGGCGTGTGCCGTACGTACAACAGCTACTACATGTGCTCTTTAATAGCAACCCTCTTTAATAGTAACCATTTCCGTTTAGTAACCCCGTGTCTATCTTTCCCATCCACGGCGGCAGTAGTGTGCACCGACAATTCTCTCATTGATGAAATGCGTTCGTCCTTTCGCCACGCAAGTGCTTTCATATGCATGGAAGCCCCAGAGCAATGCACCCCGTCCCCAATCCTTAAGATTGTAAAAACCAAAGCCAGAAGCATTCAGATGCACAACGACGCACCCTGGAACAATGGCCTTGCCGTAGCCAGCTCTGCCACCGTGCAGCCCAGTGACCAGATATCGCAGGCGGGGCCGTAGCGGTCGCCCACAAGCACCTCTGGAGTATGCAGGGACGAGGTCAGCAGCGGAGGAAGGGAAACAGCGGTGGTTGTTGCAGATCAAGGCAGTGCAACTGCAACATATTCGAAATGTTTCAATACACAGCATCTCAAAAGGCCTTTTCAACTGCAAGTTGGAAGTTAGGAAGATGCAAGAGGGAAGTTGGTGGCTTGGAAACCCTAAACCCCCGTGGCATGCATCCTCCCCCCCTTCTGTGTGCCTCACCACTCTTACCCCAACAGCCCCACTCCCAGTCATGCCTGTAAAGGACCCGTCGCGCACGCGGCTCACCCGACACCAGTGCGGCCCGGCCCCCCTCAATTTTCCCCTGCTGGCCTCAACCTCCCTCGCTGTTGCGTCCTTCTTTCCCTCCTTCCTCTAAACCTCCCCACATGCCCGCACCTCTTCCTCCCTCCTCTCACACACACCTACCCGGTGCCCGGTACCAGCGAGTGACCACATAGCTGGTCAAGTCCTCCGCGTCCCGGGGGCCGCAGTGGGTGGTACGAGCGAAGCCAAAGTCACACAACTTGACCCCGCCGCCCTCCGACAGCAGGATGTTGCCCGGCTTGATGTCGCGGTGGACGACCTGCGTGTGTTGGCGTGCGGAACAACCCGGGGCGGGACGCGGGGACGGAGTGCAGGTGTAACACGCGCGCTGCTGTGGCCTGTATCGTACTGCACAGGTCGCGACACGATGGCAACTCTGAGCAACACCGAGCAAACGTTGTTTCTTCTTACTGACATGCATATGCCGTGGCATAAAAATACGAGTCGCGTAGTCTTTCGGTACGCCGCAAGTTGGACTACTAGTTCCTAAAACGGACACAGTAATACGGATATATCGTACCACGGTATGACACCAGGCGAGGTGAGAATTGTGGTGTAAATAAGCTCTCTGGGTTGCGACAGTTGCCGTACATACTACGATCTGGGACCGAATCCCAGCAGCTATACCCCGTCGGTTCGTACTTCATATGTCGTTTGTTGGTTCACGCGTACGGTGCGTACTCGTAAGTAGTCAATCGGTCGCTTCCGCAGCGCAATTTCGATGATTGTCATGATAGTTTATGGAGTATATGCATTTTTCTCGTGCATTTTCTGCATTTAACTGCTCACTCGGCCATCCATTGGGTCCCTCAGCAGGGCTTGTATTTTTTTGAAGGGTAACGCAACTCAAGACGTAACACACATATCCCATCCTTATTGACCGTTGTTCTGATAGGAAATTTTAATTGTATCAGCGATGACTGTGTGTGTATATACACAATCGGCCGGCGATGTGTGGAGATCGAAGTATGCACATGCATAGAGCAAGCACGTACAAGCCTTCATCCCCCATTCGCATCTCCATCTTTAATCGCTGCCGCCGTCGCGGGTACCAGCATCCACGGAAGATACAGAGGGGCACAAGCACACCAAGTTCCACTAATCAACGGTTGGAACCAAACCTACCTTTCGCTGGTGCAGGTAGGCTAAGGCATGCAGCAGCTGCCACACCACCAGCTTCAGCCAGGGCATGGGGATGCCCTCAGGAAACTCCTGAAACCACTGATACGCGTTAGATTCCACGAAAGGGAAGACCTGGTGGGTGGGTACATGCGCCGGGGGGGGTGGCGGCAAATATATACTCAGATAGAGGGTTCGTATTGTATGGGTGGTAGGTGGATGCACCCTGTGCGGTTATGGAGGTGGTGTGCATGGCACGTGTGGGCCGCTCTGGCAGCATCGCAGCCGGGTGGTTATAGGCAAGAGGGGGTTATCGCCGCGTTCGGTACTCACCGCCGGCTCCGGTAGGCAGCCATCAGAGATGGGGGGTTCAACTTGAATGCACTTAGCTAACTGGCTAAGGGAGGGATGGTATGGTAACCAGCGGCCATCATCATAAAACATACCATTATGGCACATACACGTACGTTTCATTCATAAATCCAATGAGCAAACATTCCAACGAGCGAGCATTCCAGGTTGTTGTCATCATGATGACCCACCTAGCCCCCCTCGTTCCTTACCATGTACACCCGGCCCGACTTGGACTTGAAGGCCTCTATCAGCGGAATGATGGCAGGGTGTTTGAGCATCTGAAGGACCTGCACCTCCCGTACTGCAAGACGCATAATCTGCACGGGCGAAAGACAGGAGGTAGCTCGTATGTCATGAGAAGGATAGCAGCAGTTTGTTAGGCGGGGATGGAACTTGAATAAGTTGCACATGTTGCAACATAGCTGCACATGGCTGAATGGGTATTGACATAGCTACCAGTATGTACACTGACGGATGTAGGCATTGTATAGATACGCAATCTGGCTTTTTATGTTTTCTTTCTGATACATACCTCCGGTATCTCATGCGCCTGCTTGAAGCCTTTCACCGCGATGAGCCGCCCGGTGGACCTCTCCATGCACTTCCAGACGAAGGCATAGGCACCTGGTGAATGGTAAGGTGAACAATCACATGCAGCATTGAGCAAAGTGAAAACGTATGTATTTATGTAGGGGGTTCACGGGTTCGACAACGCAGGGTGTACGGTAAGGTCTTCTGCCTAACCTCGGTCCACTAATGGCGGAAAGCCATAAGAATATTACCATGACGTGTTGCCGACACACCCAGAAACGAACGTGCAAGGAGGTGACGGACACACAAGCTGCAAATGGGCCGCCGGGAGGAGTGCTTAGTCGGGTACTTACCCTCATCGAGCACCTCCAAACATTCGTACATCTGTTGCGAAGGGTCGACACAGGGCGGTAGGTGCAAGGGGGCCAGAAGGGAAGTACGGTTGCCGCCAAGGTAGGTGTGCAGGGTATGTAGTATATTAGTCTGTGCACAATTCGTGCATGTAGGTCAGGTGCAACAGAAGAAGAGGAATTGGAGGGTGACGGGGCTGCTTGCCCGCTTTGCTGCCTGTGTAGTCTGCCTTCTGCCTTTTAAGCAAGGACAAGCGTGCAGTAGGCCTTGTGCGTGGTCACAAAAGGATGGACAGACATATCTTTAGCAACAACGTGCCTCCAAGCCCTTTCAAACTAGTATTTGTATATATTTCTGCGATTTTTCTTATCCCATTGAACTATTGAAACAAATGGCGGAAGGTGCCAGTCAGAACACGGTAGCACAGTTGGAAGACGATGCCAGGAAGGAGAGCGCGAATAAGGACGGACGGGACTTTACAGCTAAGCAAATATAAAACAATCACAGGTTCTTTTACTAATTTCATACCTCCATTTTGTGGATGCGTGGCAAGGTAAAAGTGCTATCTGGCCGCTGGATAGCCGCTGGACGGAGCGAACGGTCGAGCGCGAAGCGAAAGCGAGTTGGCACAATTGGTAGCGGCGGCCTGACTGGCTTGCTGCAATATTTATAATTCGCTCTGATTAATCATGACAACAACAGTTGAGTTTAATGTATTACGGCGCGGAAGCACGGCGGTCAGATAGCTAGGTGCTTTCGTGCCCAAACCTGTACGCGAAAAGAGTTTTTTAATTTCCTGGAGTATTGAATATATACACTTAAGTAAACCCTTGTGTTAAGTAAAGCAATAGTATTCGCACCGGACCGCTCACCTTCTTGTACTAGTCTTGAAGTAGTGTGTTAAGACCAGCAATGCGCCGGAAACCCCCCTCCTGTTACTGCTGTTACCATTCTCTGGCATATGAGTGTCGGTAACATTCCAACATAGTGTTTCACGGTATCCTGCAATCTACGTAGCTGGTTGCACACTATATTCTCAGCGGGGTGATACAAATTGCGATGGTCGAGCCTGGAAGAATCACCAAATCAGACCGCAAACGTAGTCTTCGTAGTCCTTTCCGAGGCTGCCTATCTCTCGAGATTGTCACAACCTGCCCTTCGAGGCATGACTGAAGGATGGGGGAGTGCAGCGCCAGGTATCATTCATGCGGCAAATCGTGAGAGCTGCCAGACCAGCGCACCGCCTCCTGTTCGCTGATCTGTCACGGCTACTTCTACACCACCACGTTTTCAGCAAAATGATTGTGAGGTCTCGGAACCGTGTCCGCTCACCGCTTGGGTCTGTGGCGCACCAAGATTTGCGACAGGCGATTGTAGAGGCTCTCTCCAATCCCGAAGGGCGCGGACGGGGGTTGGTTACTTCATGTGTTTGTACCTGAATGGTGCGTGCGGTGTATCTTGTGTGTTGAGAGGGGACCTACGTTGCGACATTATATTGGGGACCTTGGAAGGTAGGTAGGTATGTAGGTAGGACTACTCCATCTATATGCTGTTGTACGTTAGCTAGGTTTTTCCCCCATCGCAATTCGCATTTGCATGACATCCCAGAAGGCCAGTTCGTACCGCGCCTTTGTCTAACCCGATGAGAGGTGGGAGCCAGCGATCTGTCCAGCATACAATGACTAAGAAAATGGTGTGTGTTATCCGCAGGCCACCAGATTTACAAGATGCCAAGCGTCCCTTCTTCAGTAGATTAGTTGTCGCATAGATAGTGAAGGCTTTAATAATTTCAGTAGCCAATCATCACGCTTATGCAGTACAATGATGTTATGTACAGATGGCTATGGGTTGCCGACCGTTCCCTCCTCGCAGCCTGCATACCGACCAACACGACAGCGAGGTCCATGCGTAATCACCATAACCACGAAGACAGGGCTGCGGTGCCGAACTCCGGACACACGTCCGCTTGTTGGATCCATACCTGAACAAAGACGGTGCATTTCTTACCCCTCCACCGTACCTGGTCATCCGTACACACACAGTTATAACGGTCATTCTAATTAGAATGAGGCACATACGGAAACCCAGATGTCTGCAGACAGCAGCAAACACCAGTCCAAGCCCACCCGCTCGACACATATGACAGCAGACAGACACACAGATAGAGAGCTAAACACCTGATCATGACCATGCAATCGCCAAGGGCTTTTGATACATGAAAGGAGGTCCATGTACCACATCAGGTATGTGGGTACCTAGTACGGCGTTTTAACCAAAATGTTAGCGACAGGAGGCAGTTGCAGCACGGTAAACTAACATGCAGTGAACCAGCAGTTGCCGGTCAACGCATGGCAACATCTGACATCGTACGTGCGTGTACGGTATGCGTACAACATAGACGTTTGCACGGCACACAGTACATGTAATCACATCAGCGGCAAGCGACAGCACACCCAGCAAGCAGATCGGATGTGGCGTACTATTTGTAAGCTGCTGCTGCGGTGTACAAGATAGGATAGAGATAGCACGGATCTCATGATCGAAGTGAGATATGACCAGCGGCATATGCATCTTTGTGCCGCGGGCCGTTCTGCTATGAAGCTTTTCTGAACAAATGCATCGTATCGAATTGCGAATTAACTTACCAACTGACATATGGTTGGTGACACCCTATCCTCTCGCTATCATTCTCACTTTTCCGTCAATTCCCCAGACGACGCCAGCCCTGCCCCCATCCTCCCATCTGGCCCCCGCCGTGCTTGCAAGTTAACCCGGTAACCCCTCGAACACGAGCCCTTGGTTCCTGCGCCTTCTCCTGCATGGACAGATCAGTCAATCCACGAAACACATAACCAATAGACGAGACCTTCTTGCCACCACACCGGCACGTTCATCAAGCACCACCGGTACAGGCCCCAGTCACACATGCACGCCTACAGATCCATATGCAGTTAAAATCCAATCGGATGGAAAAAGAGTTCACCTCCGAGCGATATCCGGTCCGCCCATTTTTCCGATGGTATTCATGAGGTTCAATTTGTACACCTCCGCCCAGCAACCCTTAAAATTCAATTTCCTGGCGATGCAGGGAACACACGCGAACATCAAATAGCGCCGCGCTTCGTTCCCTGCCCCTGCGGGTTTCCTTCCTCAAATACCTGTTGCTTACGCGTTCGACAAGCGCACCGCTAAAGTTGACGCGCTGGGCACGCACACACCTATGGCGCACTGAGCTAGTCATCAACCACCATACCAAGGCTCAGCGTTGCCGCAACCACTCCTTAATACTGAGTGCCAGCCAGAACAGGCCGCGGTAGATAGCAATCATTGCGCACTGAATGCCCACATCCACCCACTTATTGAGGCCGTTGACCGTCCAATAGTCCAGGATCTGGGACCGAAGGCGCGAGAGGGCGGGTGAGAGGGAGGGCAGGGGAGCGGGAGAAGGGGAAGTAAAGTGTGAAGTAGTCATCCTTTCGTAAATGTCCTTGGCGCCCTAGGAGCACGAGAGTTGTGCGACCAGTTCACGTCGTATCGCTGTGGATTACGAGGATGTCAACGTGAGCGATGATTGATTAGGTTGTGTTGTGTCTTCTCCCCCGGGTGGGTGGGCAGGTATCGTTTTGCAAGCGTAAAGCTACACGCTTGCATCTTGTGAAAAATAGCCTTTATTCTTTACAATCCAGAAAAGTTTGAAACTCTGTCTATCGGCCGCAGCGCAGGATAAACTCTCGTCCAGTCGTCTTCGCACTACATATTCTCTCGGGCATAGGGCCCTGCCGTACTTCTGAACTGGTCAAGGCACTTGTTGCCCGCCTTGCTTGGCTTAGCCATCCAGCCTCCGATGCAGTTCACAAGTTCCAATCGCCGTCGCATTGTACATTCCTACCTTGGGTGAGTGCAGGGCAAATAAATGTATCCACTTTGCTACACAAAACCAGTGCTGTCATCCGATATCTCATTCTGCTCTTATCGTCGCGTCGTCGACTGGCATTTGTCCCCTGCACTTTTTTAACCCGCACTGAGCGCGCATTCGAAATGTTGATAACTGTCCCTTTCATCAAGTTGGCACATTCTAACTACTGCGCGTGCAGCCATGCCGGAGTACTTGCACACGTACACACCTCGGCTCCCGACATTGTGCAGATGTTGGTACTGTTGTAGTTGGGGCCACAGCCATTTTCCTGGTTGTAGCAGGGGCAGAGCCAGCCCTCCGTGTTGCCGAACTCATTGTGCATGAAGCCCGCAAACGCGTAACTGCGGCGAATGACCACAACCGGAGCAGTCGGGAACAAAGAGAAGCAGGGTGTGAAAGATGAAGGGATCCGCAAGAGAAAGTCTGGCTGGACTAAAACAATGCAGCACACAAAGTGGAAAGGAGCTCTCGGAGCACAAAAACGCACGCCACCTCCCCACCCGTCAGCCATGCCCGCATCTGCATTCATCAGCGGCACCCGACGAACAGTAAACACACACGCAGATATGCCACACCCAGCCCAGGCCAACCCCCATCGCCCCATCTCCGTCCACACATACGCCTCCCATCCCAAACCATTTCCATACCTCAACTGAAATCCTCTCGAGCCGCAAGCAACGGCGTCCCTTACCTGTGGTAGCTGATGTAATGCAGCGGGTAGCGCCACACGGGCGCGGGCAGCTCCCCCACAGGCTGGAAGAACCCGCACACCAACATGAACATGCCAAGGATTCCCGCACCGCCTGCGGGCATGTTTGCATGTAGTCTTAATAGATGTGTGCATGGCGTATGTGTGCATAAGTAGTTTAGGCAGAGGACGTGAAGAATGAGGTGTCGGGGTGGGTTCGGGGGAGGTTGCAGAATGCAAACACACACACGCACACAAAGACTCTCGGAACGTCCAACTCACAACCCATCCTTAAACGCCTCAACCCCACTTGACCTCTCAAGTCTCAACCCCCCGGGGAACCACATATGCTTTCGTACTTCTCAGCACAGCACCTGGCACGCGGTGACTTTGAAGGAGCAGGTAAAGCCCGCTGGTGTTGGTGCCCTATCTCCAAATGGCGGCAAACGCAATATGCCAGACTGAACTGCAAACCGTTAAGAATCTTCCTTATTCCGTAATCGAAGGTGTCCTTGGGCAGTCGGGCAAGAACTGCTACCCTACCACCTACCCACCTCCTCACGTGCACACACACTCCTTAAACACACACCCAGCCCCACCCCCACCTGCAATTCCCATGAGGTAGTGCGGCACCACCGCCGCAATGGACATCATGAGAGACTCCACCACCGTCAGACTGACGTACAGGTTTACGAAGAAGTACACGAAGCGGTCGCCGCTGTCATTCAGATCTGGGGTTGTGTAGGGAGGCCCCCGGATGGAGGCGCCCGGGAGGGGAGGGAGGGGTAGGGGGGTAAGGGGTTAAGGAAGAACCCAGGATGCCCCAGTAGATGGCCTTGGCGACCGCACGACCCATGGGTCAGTAAACGGCCTTTGTGTTAAATACATTTCCATGGACCCGTCGGCCACTCTGGCGACTGACCTTCTGGCTGTAATCACTGACCCACGGGTCACTCACCTACGAGCCAGTATACGATGGCCGAGGAGATGATGGCAATACCAAAAATGAAGGGCGCACTGGCCAGTGTGTTAGCCAGGGCAAATGTCGCAACTGGGTAGTAGCCGTTGAGCCGCTCGCGGATAAACACCTGGGCGGTCGTTTGGACGGTTAGTGGACGGTTAGCGGTTTACTGCTAGTGGACACAGCTGTCGTATAACTGTTTGTCGGGTGCGAGCCCTTAATCCTCTTAAGTGTATATCATTTGTCAGTCTGCCGATCTCTCATCAAGTCATTCGGTCAGTCATTTGCAGATTGCTGATACTCCCCGCCCAGCGTATGAGTGTATGTATAATGTGTCTGTGTGCCCCGGGGTGTAGGGGGTTGTCTCAGGCGTAAATATCTTTCAGTCCTCAAGTCAGTCTTCAAGTCAGTTCCGCACCTCACCCTGTTCCCTTCCACCAGGGCAGCATCCCAACCCACCACCACCATCCAAAGTAGTTTGCCCGGCTTAATCAGCCTAAACTTCTTTCTAGGAATAAAGGGCGATTTGTCCACTTTCTAACAAACATTCCAACCTTCACTAACCCCACGCCTGGGTTTCAAAGACGTCCCAAAACCGCGCCTCTCCCTCACCGCCATGTCCTCCACGAACGCGGGGAACCCAGCAATGCTCATGAAGGTGAGGAACGCCACCACGAAGAACATCATGGCCGCGCGGCTGTAGGTCCCCACCCAGTCGTTACCCAGCTTGAGGTAGATAGTGCCGATGCAGATGCACAGCATGATGTACTGCAAGCGGTTGGTTGGTTAGGGAATACGTTGGGTAAATGGATGGGAAATCAGCGGGGTTGGGGTTGGCGGCGAGGTGGAGGATGTGTGGGATGGATGGATGGATGGATGGATGGATGCGTGTGTTGCATATTTGCTTTTGTGTGCCTGTTAGTGTACATGGGGTGGCATGCGATGAGAAGAAGGGGAAGCTAAAGCCCCCTTCCTCCCCCCGCAACGCCCTCTTCTCCCGATTACCCGACTCCGGCAATTCCCTCTTTCTTCACTTCCCTATCCCTTCGCTTCCCACGTCTTCCCTCCTTGCTCTCCTCCTCCAATACGTATTCCTCCTTCCTACTCCTTTCCATACCCCAACCACCACCCCACCAACACCAATACCGCAACTCGCAACTTCTTTTAATGTCCCCTTCGCCGCGACTTGACAAGCCAGCCGCAAGGTACCCCGCCGCCACTCTTACCCCGCCCCCCCCACCCTCCCCCCCACACACCGCCACTCTTACATCTCCCCCAGCAAGACCCACCATTCCCAGCCTCAGCCAGAACACGGCGATATTCCTCCAGTTGTTGACTAACATCCTCTTGGTGAGAATGGCCACCTGGTAGGCACTGCTGGCGCCGCAGCTCACACACCGATATTCCTCTCCCTCCTGGGTCAACTGCGGAGGGTTTGAAGAAAGGGTTTAGGATGGTTGTTATTGGTTACGTCTTTAGAAGAGCCTTAAGGAGAGGTAAGGGATTCAGGGACCTGTGGCGGGCAGGGATTGTAGCAGCTGGCCGCTGAAAAGGCCTCTCGAGATGCTGATGTGTGAATCAGGGGGGTGTATCTTCGCCCGTGGCAGCTACCCTGCGAAAGCCTGCCTTCCCCGGTATTTCGGGGCACCCTCATCCAGTCACCCTAGTCAACTTCTCAGTGGATCGCTCAGGTTCCGCACCCACCACCAGCATCCAACGGAATCTGCCGGGTCGACAGCGGCCCAACTCCATTCTTGGTCGGCTCGCAGGTTAACTTTATCCCAGGTCACCACCGTCCATCAACTAGGGGCGCAATGCCTTCCACCATCGGAAGAACTTTGACCCTAATGGGTATCGATCCCGGGATCTCCCGGGGGCAATGGTCGCGCCTTACCAATAGTGCCAAACCCTATATGTATGCGTGTATGTATAGAGCCGTACTGTGTACCAGCTGACACAGGGATCCAGCAAGAAAATATACTGATATAGCTGTAGTTAAGCAAAGCCCCAGGCTAGCTCCAAGTTCCAGCGCCAGCTTGGTGTCCCGGAATATTATAACTAGGAAGAAGTCTCAAGAAGCGTCTTCGCTGCTGGCCACCCTGGTTTTCCCTTGACATACGAGATAGACACAATGTCCCTCCTAAACCCAAGCATGATATAACCCACACGCACAGAGACGGAACTCTCCCGGATGGCCAGTACGGCAACAATTTCCATTGTTTGACCGTCATAGTGTAACCACTACATGCCGGAATTTTACCAAGCATATGTACAAACCCAAACAGCCCCCTTGCACAAACCCCAAACTCTCCCACCTCCTTTAAAACGGCCTCTACTCCGGGTTTGAGCTGGGATGCGAAGACAGCTGTCAGCTTCTGAATGTTGGCGTCCGGATCCAGACCACCGTCGCCCTGTTCAACAGCGTGTACCAGGACAACGGCGACACACGCGCGTTAGGCAGAATCCGTACGGCAACCGCAGTGGTCTATGTGCAAACAACAGCGTCAACAAAGGCATCTGTACATCAGCACTAACTGCCAGTTCATGTACAATCGTGCAGTACATGTGGTACATGTACAGCAACAGCATGTCCATATAACGAAGATATAAGGCATGTACAAATGCGCATCGCAGGCATATGCCTTATTGGAGTGTGCAGTTGTCGTACCCTGGTTGCCGTACCTTGAAATCCCGGTTGATGACGTGGAGGAAATGGTCGGTGGGGTTCCGAAGAGGGGGACACGGCAATCCAGCCGCCTCGAACATGGACAGGGCACCGGAGGCGACACCAAAGTACACCACCTCGCCAGCTAGGGTTTTCATTTGTGTGTGTGTGTGTTTATGTGTACGGGACGGTGTACGGGACGGTGTACGGGACGAGGACAAAAAAAGTGACTAGGCCAGGAAAGGTTCGATGTGGCAAAGGTGAGGGTAGGCGTGTTTCTGGGTAAGGAAAGTTTTTTATGATAGTGGGAGGTGGGGGGTTGAGTGCGTGGTGAGTGGGTGTAAAACAAGCGGATTAGGAGTGCAAAAACGAAATAGGAGTAGCATTGGGTGTGTGGGTGCCGTACAGAGCGTCTGAAGGACCCCGTGCCGTACACATGGATACACATACATGTGATTGCGTGGGATAGGTCGGAAGACCTTCACCCGTGGCCACCAATGGGGTTAAACGTTTCCGGTGCCGCTCACTGGTTCGGCACCAACCCTTACCGGCACCCAGGCCGCATCAACTGCGGCAACAGCTTCCATTGCTGGTCGGCTTATCGCAAGGCGCTATAAACAGATCCATCAACCCCTAACGATTAAAAGCTTGAACGATAAACGCATACATACATAGCCTACACGGCGCAATACGCTCTCGCAGTAAGATGTACTGCACACCAATCGGCCGCCTTCCGCTCTACCCCTCCACGGCTCGCAACCCACCCTCCCCCACACAACCCCCTCGCTCCCTCACCGGACAGCAAACACAACTTGTCGAACAGCTCAAACACCTGCGGTCGTGTAGGCGGTCAGGGGAAAACAAAATCGTCGTACACAATCTCGTGTTGATGTAAACCAATATTGTCAACATTTTGATCTCAGGTGCGTGCGCTCCAACACAGTGCGAAACCAACAGTTGCGCGAGGGCTCTTTATGTAACTTGATTTCGGTATGCATGTTGCAGCGTTTTGTGTGTACGTACATGTGCTACTTGCTCCTGGAGACCGGAGCCGCACCACACCTCGCCTCATCTCCGTATAGTTCCCCCCACTCCCAGCCCCAACCCCCGCACACACCACGGAACCGCCCACACACACACGCCCATGCGACCCCCGCACCCTCCGGCCCACCTCGGAAGAGGGCTGGTGGATTACCGAGACGACGGTGCGGTTGTGTTCGGCCAGGGAGCGGACCTTGGCCATGACGTGGAAGGCAGAGGCCGCATCCAAGCCTGCAGGGGTACGGTGTCGCTCTGGTGGGCTCCGGTGCGGTATATCGCGGAGTTCTAGACCGGTGTGGAGGTGTTCGTTCCGCCGGCGAGGGATTTTGTTTGTTTGATGGGGTGGCTTACATATGTGGTACTGGGCAGTTCGTGATGGTGGGGGGAACGAGAACCACCGGATGGCTACATTACACGGTGCCGACAGAGAAAGAGAAACAAGCAGTCAACAAACAGACAGACAAACAGACAGACAGAAAGAGCAGCATATACCGGCACGCATACCCGGGGAGGCCCCGGTCAGGCGCATCTGATACCCGGGAGCCATGCGCCCATGCCGCCATCCCGCATCGCTGCCGTGATAACCCCGCACCCCGTACCCGAAGTTGGCTCGTCCAAAAATAGCAGGCCCGGATGGGTGATGAGCTCACACCCTGGGGGGGTGTAGGAGGAAAGGCGGGTTGATGGTGAGACGGGGTTCGGAAGGTACCTACACCGAAAGGTACATACATACACACACCCATAAATCACATGCAAAACACCCACACCCACGTGCACACCCATAAGCACAATCGATGAATTACACACATCACGCAAGGCTCTGACATGTCCATACACGTGATTTGCGGCCTGGTCATCATCGCCATCCGGAACGCAAACGTGGTTTGGAGCACAACGATGCACAGGGGGCATGAAGATACTCCCGGCCGCAATGACACTTGCCGATGGCCACACGCCTCTTCTGGCCGCCGCTGATGCCCTGAAAGGCAATGAAGCATCAGTGGCAAAGGAAGAACAGGTGCAATATCGCAGCAGCAGCAGCAGTAGCAGCAGTAGCAATAGCAGCGCCAGTAGAAATAGCAACGGCAGTAGCAACAGCAACAGCAGCAGTAGCAATAGCGATAGATTAGGAGCTTCAGCAGCACGTATGGACACGAGCAGCGGTGCACATGTAGCAGTCGAACAGAGGAAATAGAGAGCTAGTCCTAAAACCACTCACCGCACAGCATCGCACCGCACCGCATCCCAACCCACACCACAGCCGTCCCCACCTCCCCTACACACCCAGGAACAACCTTTATGAAAGGTGTGCCGATCTTGGTGTGTTGAGCCTCCTCCAGACCCAACTCCTGAATCACTGCATCCACACGGCCGATCTGATAGCACAGGGGGGCGGGAAGGGGCCGCGAAGTAAAACGTTAGGCCGAGTAGTGTCGGGAGGTGGTGGTGGGGGGAGGGGGGGGATAGAGGTGGGAGAACGAGGTGGGAATTGGGGGACATGCGGGGCGGATATGCAGGGAAGTTCCTCTTGGCACTTCCCCTGGGCAGTCGTCCTGGGTGCTTCTCTGGGCGGGGCCCCTGGGCGGGGCCCCTAGGCGGTTTCGCGCACGCGCCGGAGCCGTTGGCCGGTAACGGTCGCGAAACGCAGCTGCTTGTCCGCACCTGGGTTCTCCCCCTGCACCCTCGCCGGCTTCTAGCTTCTAAAGAAGCTAGCATTGATGGTTTCTGCCGTACTGTAAGACAGCTACTAAGGTAATAACTCAGCTCTTCTAGCACCGGGATAGATACGGCTGTATCTAATTTATGCACGGGTCTATGCAAGGAATTGTACAGGGGCTGCAGTCGGTGGTTCGCCCGGCCGAGTGGTTACATACGCTTATCTTTGATGAATACGTACACGCACCTTATCGGTGTACAGCATGTTCGAGGGCAAACGCAGCAGGGCTGCGTACGTCAGCGTCTCCCGTACAGTCAGTGTGCCGACGAGAACCTGTATTGCATCGTAAAGCATGTAAAGCGCATCTGCGGGCGCTAATTCCAGTTGAAAGGGACACGCATCCATGTGTGTGTACAAGTGGTGGGGCCGGCTGTGGCGGATGTTGCATGATGCCATGTTGCGTTTAGCAGCATGTGCTGGTTGCTGCTGCTGCTGCTGCTGCTGCTGCTGCTGATGATGATGATGATGACGGTGGTATTACTATGCGCAAATGCAGGTGCGTAACGGTTGTAAAGGTTAGAAGCGGACCCTAGCTAGGCGCGTACCCAGTAGCAAAATGTGAATTGGTCACGCGAGAAGCCATACATGTCGACAACACCACCATTTCACAAAATATTGCCACCGTTGGCTTGACGGAATGAAGGTTCCCCCAGCTCCACACCAGCTCACTCAGATTTATTCTTTTCCATATACTTCTTATGCCTTGGTGATGCGGCAAGAGGGCCTTCCGTAAATAAGTTCTACAAGTACGCAGTTTCCCTCGTACCTCATCCTGCGTGACGTATGCGGACAGCCCGTATGTCAGCCTGCTGTTGTGGCCGTTAATCAGTACCTGCAACAACATAACCGGCGGCAACCGTTTGGCGAACGGGGTGAACGGGGCTATGGTTTGAAGCGGTGGGGTGCTTTGAAAAGGGTTTACCTGAACTTACAAACAAGTCAACAAAGTGATCAACGCATCGGTCACTGGCAAGGGGGTGTCCTGCACGCATATCCTGGGTTTGACAGCCGGTGAGTCACCCTTTTTGGATTCCAGCAGTTGTTTTTACAAAGCGGTTACGTTGGCGGGCAACTGCGCCAGGTAAAGTTGGCTAAGGGGCCATACGTGAGCCATGGGGCGCCTGACCTCATGACCATGTCGGGCCGTGTGCGTGACCGTTTATTCTGCAGCAACATCAAGGACAGACAGCCTGAGCATGAAGCTTGCTGGCTGGGTAGATGTGAGCGGTTTTTTCCAAAGGGGAGTTTCCACTTAGGATCCGCGATGTTGCTCCTAAAACAACAACAAGCCCTAGGTTTAAAAATAAGGTATTTTAATCTGCACCAATCCGCCACCGCTAAACCACGGTATGCTTCATGGGTCTGGATTAAGGATCGGATCAAATACAACAATTGCCATTCCGTGCATGAGAGAGGCCCCAAGCGGGGCTCCGTTGTCATCATCATCTTTCTTATTATTTTGACGGAAATTTTCGTTAAATCAATAGAGGCTGGCTTCAACACTTTATTCATGTTAAGAGGCTGGCTTCAACAATTTATGTATGTTGAAGTCATTTTTTCATATTCATATACTTTGTATTTTTTTAATTTAGCTTAGGGGTATAGAAACTACCCACAAAATAACTCCTAAGCTAGTGATCCTATCATGGGTATGCAAAAACGAGTATTGCTAGACATGTAACGACTATTGGGTATCAACATGAAGCCACGCCTTGCAGCACATAGGAAAAATGTTCACATTTTACAGTACAGTAATCTAATCGTAACTGGCAAAAAGCTCCTCTACGGGTGAATCTGTATCCGTGCTAATCCGAGGGATGTTTCCACGTGCCACGAACTAAGACTAGCCCTAATCCGTGACCTTGGAAACACCCCCAAAGCATAGTTCGCATTTACTGAACCTGTGACGCGTATGTGTTGCTTGCAGCCTTGTATTATGAGTCTAGGATGGGGGAGGGGGTTATCAACAGGCAGGGCGGTTTTGACTCACAGTCCCCCGACGGTTAACCGAAGACGGCAGGCGGCCTGCCAGTCCATCAAGGAGGGTGGTCTTTCCACAGCCAGAAGGTCCCATAATGGCCAGCATGTCCTTGGGCTTGACTGGTGGGATAGGAAATTGGAAAAAAAAGGAAAGACCGTAAGTAAGCGCACGTGCATGCCACGGTCGTTGTCGTTTCTTAGGGGGTATTTCCACTAGGGTTTAAAGTCACGGATTAAGGTATTTTTAATCCGCACCAATCCGCCGCTAATCCACGGGAATGTTTCATAGGTCTGGGTTACGGAACGGATTGAAGTACACCAATTTCCATTCCGTGCACAGAACGCAAAAAAAGAGTACTGCTTCACATTTAAAAGGCTATCGATTATCAACATGCAGCACATTCGAACGATAACCACGGTGTGGTGCATAATGCCGAACAAGAAGCGCAAAGCTTCCACAAAGCTAGGAACACCTACAGCCTTTATTAAAAGATAACCTTACAAGATATAAATCAGGTTTTATTTGGCGCTGTAAAACGTCTTAATCCGAGATTGTCAAGCTGTTACTTGGTGGCCACCAAGTAGCAATTTTTTCCACCAAATTTTCTATTATGGGTATAGAACTCTTAACCAATCCCGCCAACCTTAATCCGCCTAATCCGTCGCGCTAAGTTTCCATATGGAACGTATTAAGCCTTAATCCGTGACTTAATCCAACTGGAAGCACCCCCTTAGGGATAACATGACTGTTTGCTTCTCGTGAAAGTATGTTCTGTCGAGGAATAGCATCAATCAAGCTCCTTTGAAAATGAACATGGACGGCTCGTGCGACAGAGCGGGGGCCCCTTCGCCACTGCGCCGACACCTACGGAAGGTACGTACCGTAGCCGCTGACATCCTTGAGAATATGGCGGGTGCCTCCTTTGACATCTTTCGTGGTCTGCGACAGATATGCGAAGGGATTCTGCGTGCTTGAACTACGCATGCACGGGCGACATAGCCATCTCAAGCCACTCACGACGTTCAGGTTCTCCCAAGTTAGCGTTGCGCGTTGCGTGGATGCATATTTTGTGGGCTGGACGATGTTCAGCACGCAAGCCGGCTCCTCCTGGAAGCAACGGCCGAACAGTCTCGGTGAGACGTAGTCTAGGTTTCCGTTTTACTTGTGTGTGAGTGGCACATCCAATTAGATTTACCTTCCCAGACATCGTTGAGCAGCGCCGTTCAGCTGGATGCTGAAAAATTTCAGCTTGATGCTGGAAAATGGCAGGCGCGCAAGTTTAAAAGTCGACAGGCTTCCGTATTACAAATTATCAAGTGCATGCCAAGGCACATGCTATCGCCACAACTGTATCGGGACGCAGTTTTATTGAGCGCATTCAGCGCGCTCGTCCCGTCTCGTCAAGAAGTTGTCATTGTGCCTCTAGGTTAAAATCATCGGCTGTAACATGACGACTCGTGTACAGCTTACGTTTCTTAAGTTATGCTTGCCTGTCTTAAGCCTCAGTGCCGTTGAAGGTTAAGCTGCCAGCTGGCCGTCACGTTTTCCCATATTCATAGTTATGCTTCCAGCTCCGCCATTGAAGGCTCTATTGCATATTACCTGTTTTAATGAATTAATTTCAAAAATACAGTTATGTTTTAAAAACTTTGGTTCCGTGTGCCAGCAGTGTATCGATCGAATATGATTCCTAGTGTTCGGCAGAAGAGGCTGAGAATCAAAGCGTTTTTTATTCCATGCATATCGCTTAAGTAAAGCTAAGACGACAACCCTGAGTGGAAATGCACTGCCGCGTTACTTTACACGAAACTTCAATAACGCTATGATACTGTTTAATAATATCTAAAACCAATTCAAAACACGCTTGGAAACGGAAGGGTATCGGAATCCGTTACGATTCGGACCTTTCTCGTCCAGCTACCCAAGTTGCAGCTGCAAGTTTAGTCTCCCATGGCAGTGGCTATATCTCACCAAAACAACACGTCACGCTGATGCGTTTCAGGATGTGTGTTTGGCCTTTGGCGGTTAATCGACCGCACGGTAGGGAACGGTCTGCCCGGTGGTGTCGGGTCTGTGGGAACCGGCAAGCTGTTGAGGATGAATGTCATGTGCTGCTAGATTGTCCTGCGTATGCGAATATCCGTTTGAAGCTTTGGGACCTGGGGGTTACTCCTGGGGACCGCATGATTGAGATTAGTTGTTGCTCCATAGGTAAATGCCATTTTCTGTTACAGATACCGTAGTGACAGGAAATGTTCGTGATTTTAATTTCGTGACGGCATCAAGAAATTATGCCACATATAAATTACAAGCTGTTCCAGGCGATGGTCGTCACGAATATATGTGTGCTCCGAAGCCAAATCGTATAATGCCTTCAACACAGTAATTACTCGTCGAATTCCACTTTTCTGGCCATATATACATCCATAGTAATTGAACGGACATGGATCCGAGGGCCAAGCGGCCTAAGCAACAAAGCCTCCTTCAATGCGGACTCTTCACACTTGCTCGCGGCGCCCCAGCTACGGATAGAGCTGGTTTTGCCGCTCCTAAATAACCGTGCATGCATTGGTGAAAGGGAACCAGGCCACACCTAACAACTGGGAAGCGTAAGCCGGCTTTACTTGCCGAAAAACTTGCGTAGGCACAGATGATCGGATTTCAAACTCAACTTAGACTTACAATGTTCATAATTTGGTCCGCTTAAATAGTCATATTAGCGCGCCATAACCTCACACGTTGTACACGCAAGTTCAAGCTCCACTAGCTCCGAAGATACGACATGGTTTCAGAAACGCGCGTTAACGAACTGCAAAACATTACACACTCCCCTCCTTAAAAACAAGCACCGTCCTCGGTGCGAAAACGTCATTAAGCGGCCATAGTCGTGCGCCTCTCCGATTCCCTGAACGAAATCGGTACCAGGCTAACGAGGGGAAGGCAAAAGGGAACCGGAGTCAAGGCAAAACCTTCCCCGCACTGGATACCGGCCTAAAAGTGGCGCACGACTCCTACCATTTCCGGCTTAGGTAACCGGAGACACACATAAGCTGCTATGACAACAAATATAATCTGGCTATACGAAATCCAACTAACCATACACACCAAACACACAATTACCCATCTGACGGCAGACAGACTAGTAGAACACAACCAGCAGGAACAGGACGAAGACTTAAGCAGGCATACTGAACACACCTGAAGACACACACACACACACACATATATCCAGCTGCAGCTCTATTCCGCTAGAAACTGTACAATCCTCGGGGCATGCTCCGGGAACTTGGATCTGAACCACGCATAGCGATCTGATAGCCTGAACGCGGTCCAGCTTGGGCTCCTCAGGAAGGCACGTAGCGCTGGCAGGTTGTGCACGTCGTCGTATGGTTCCCATGAGGGGTCGCGCTTACTACTTGTGGACCACTGCACGAGGAACATGACGGACGGGCGTGCTCGCTTGTTGTACCCTAGGCGAACAGCTGTAACCACGGTATCTGCACTGTCATACGGGGATTCAAGTGCGGTAGGGGCTGCAGGTGGAGGTGGTGGGCGGCCAGGAAAGAGCGCTGGATCGTTGTCGGTCCAGGGAAGAAGGCGGCTGATGTGGAATACTGGATGCAAGCGGCCGAGGGAGGCTGGAAGGTGGAGGCGGTATGCAACTGGAGAAATGACGGAGGCCGAGGTAGCGAGGGCGGAGTTTTGGGGAGGGGTAGGTAGGTAGGGTGAGGTGCTCTGTGGACAGTCGGACGCGATCGCCAACTTTGAAGGTGATGGAGCGACGATGCTGGTTAGCTGCGGCAGTGTAGCGGGTTTTGGCGGCTTGGATTTCGCGGTTGATGGTGGCATGGATGTCCTTCATACGCTGCTGTAGCTCGGTGGCCTGCGGGTGTGAGGAAGGTGGAGCGGCTTGGGGGCCGTGGAGGGAGATGGGAGTGCGCGGGTGGTAGCCGTGATTGGCGTAAAATGGTGTCATGCCGGTGCTTGCGTGGGTGGCGTTGTTGTATGCTGCTTCTGCGATCGGAAGGTATGATGCCCAGTTGTCCTGCATAGGTTGGATGTAAGCGCGGAGGATCTGCTCAA
>NW_003307637.1:370290-371441 GCF_000143455.1 Volvox carteri f. nagariensis
CGAGATGAGAGGCGCCGAAGGTGACGAGATAAGAGGCGACGAAGGTGACGAGATGAGAGGCGACGAAGGTGACGAGATGAGAGGCGACGAAGGTGACGAGATGAGAGGCGACGAAGGTGACGAGATGAGAGGCGACGAAGGTGACGAGATAAGAGGCGACGAAGGTGACGAGATGAGAGGCGACGAAGGGGACGAGATGAGAGGCGACGAAGGGGACGAGATGAGAGGCGACGAAGGGGACGAGATGAGAGGCGACGAAGGTGACGAGATAAGAGGCGACGAAGGTGACGAGATGAGAGGCGACGAAGGTGACGAGATGAGAGGCGACGAAGGTGACGAGATGAGAGGCGACGAAGGTGACGAGATGAGAGGCGAC
Organism: Volvox carteri f. nagariensis; assembly: GCF_000143455.1. Classification (NCBI taxonomy): domain Eukaryota; kingdom Viridiplantae; phylum Chlorophyta; class Chlorophyceae; order Chlamydomonadales; family Volvocaceae; genus Volvox; species Volvox carteri. The sequence continues at coordinate 370,667 of NW_003307637.1, forward strand.
GAAGGTGACGAGATGAGAGGCGACGAAGGTGACGAGATGAGAGGCGACGAAGGTGACGAGATAAGAGGCGACGAAGGTGACGAGATAAGAGGCGACGAAGGTGACGAGATAAGAGGCGACGAAGGTGACGAGATGAGAGGCGACAAAGGTGACGAGATAAGAGGCGACGAAGGTGACGAGATAAGAGGCGACGAAGGTGACGAGATGAGAGGCGACGAAGGTGACGAGATGAGAGGCGACGAAGGTGACGAGATAAGAGGCGACGAAGGTGACGAGATGAGAGGCGACGAAGGTGACGAGATGAGAGGCGACGAAGGTGACGAGATGAGAGGCGACGAAGGTGACGAGATGAGAGGCGACGAAGGTGACGAGATGAGAGGCGACGAAGGTGACGAGATGAGAGGCGACGAAGGTGACGAGATGAGAGGCGACGAAGGTGACGAGATGAGAGGCGACGAAGGTGACGAGATGAGAGGCGACGGAGGTGACGAGATGAGAGGCGACGGAGACGACGAGATAAGAGGCGACGAAGGTGACGAGATGAGAGGCGACGAAGGTGACGAGATAAGAGGCGACGGAGGTGACGAGATGAGAGGCGACGAAGGTGACGAGATGAGAGGCGACGAAGGTGACGAGATAAGAGGCGACGAAGGTGACGAGATGAGAGGCGACGAAGGTGACGAGATGAGAGGCGACGAAGGTGACGAGATGAGAGGCGACGAAGGTGACGAGATGAGAGGCGACGAAGGTGACGAGATGAGAGGCGACGAAGGTG
>NW_003307638.1:0-3939 GCF_000143455.1 Volvox carteri f. nagariensis
ATGGTAGATCGGCCATAAGGCGCTTATACTCCGCGATGTAGCGCTGGAGGGAGTTTGGTCCGGGACCCTGCGTCAGCTCAAACATTGCAAGCTGTGCATCTAATTTGTGTTGGATCACTGGGGCCAGCGGAGTGAGTGCTTGTAATACTGCGTGGTATGAGTGGAATCGGGTGGCGGGGTCCGAATTTAGGCGCCGCAGACTGTCACCTGTTGGTCCGCGGAGAACTGCCAGGGCGATTTTTGCGGCCTCGGGGCTGTCCACGGGGACACCGGCCATGTCCAGATTGTGCCGCATTAGGATGTCCCAGCCCACTATGTCTGCCCGGGGTTCCTTGGGATCGAAGGTGGGAAAGTCGCGGGCGATATGCAGGAGGTTTGGCGTTGAATATGGTGACCGAGGGTGGGCGAAGCTGGGAACGGGGGCGTAGGCTTGCGAGGGTCCGGGATGAGGCTGCGGTAGGGTCGGCCATGGGGTCGAGTTCGGAAGGTCGGCCACGGCGGCGCGGACGGCGGCGGCGATGGTCTCCTGAAGCGAGGGGACGTATGGTTCGGTGACGGAGGTGGTGGGGACGGAGTCGACGATGGGGACGGTAGGGACGGGGTTGACCATAGGGGGAATGGGCGTGAGCGTCGTAAACGGAGACTCGTGGACGTTGCTCGGGAGTTCCGCGGACCGCGAACGGGATCGGTCGCGGTTGGCGTCCGTGGGAACGAGAGCCATCGGGGAAGATGAAGACGAAGATGAAGACGATGGCGCGATGGCGCGATGGCGCGACGACGCGACGACGACGAAGACGAAGAGCTCGGCGAGGAGGATCACCTAGGCTCTGATACCAATTGAAAGGGAACCAGGCCACACCTAACAACTGGGAAGCGTAAGCCGGCTTTACTTGCCGAAAAACTTGCGTAGGCACAGATGATCGGTTTTCAAACTCAACTTAGACTTACAATGTTCATAATTTGGTCCGCTTAAATAGTCATATTAGCGCGCCATAACCTCACACGTTGTACACGCAAGTTCAAGCTCCACTAGCTCCGAAGATACGACATGGTTTCAGAAGCGCGCGTTAACGAACTGCAAAACATTACAGAGTCACCGTAACCGGCCTTCGGCCTGTCCGGGGGCGGCCCCGTACGGGGCGCTTCGCGCCCCAAAATCTTTACGGGAGCCACCGCAAAGTCCTACGGACCCGTACGGGGATACCGAAAAAAGGCCAAAAACTTACGGGCCCCGTACGGGGTGTCGAACACTGGTTGGGTGTCGGCTTCAAGGAAGCCGGAAAAAGGTCGGGGCCCCTCTGCATCCGTACAGGCCGGTAGCAATCGACATCCGGGTGCATGCCACATCGACATCCGGGTGCATGCCGCATGGACAGTACGGCAGACCGCAAACGGAGCCGTTGCTTAACATGTGAAGTCCGGTGCTGTCTGTGATGTTTAGGTCTTGAAGCACCAGCGGCTACAGGAAAGCACCCCACTGCCGCATGGCTTTGTAATAATTAAACAGATAAGTAAGAGCGGCAGAGTGCAACTCTTCGGAGGCCCCGTGCATTGGCCAAAGTAAATGTACAAACAAGCAGCTTGTGTATTTCATAGAGAAATGAACTGGTGGCAAGTCGGATTGCCCATGCCGGCAAATGGTAACACAAGCTGGGTGTTCGAGTTATCATACAACGTCATCTCAGAATTCCATTATGAGATACGCGGCAGCTTTCGGGATGAAATTTAGCGCGAGAGGCGTTGATGTGACTTTTGAGGTCGGTGAATGGAGGCAGCTAAACTTGTTTGTGCTCATACGGTCTTTGTTAGCTACATGCGAGATACCTCGCAATAGAGAATGCTGTATAGTACCTATAACGCGCTTCAGCCGGGCGAGATATTATGTTTGGTCCGTTACACACACACGAACACACACACACACACACACGGACATGGGCAATCCTACAGGTCGGGGCCCCCCTGGGCGCTTCGCGCTGGGGCCCCGCCCAAAAACAGCGAACAGGACTACCAGGTACTTTCAATAAAAACAGACAGCAAAAGCGTAAAAAATAAATTATGCTGCATTGTCCGATACACAAATCGACACCAAACCGAGAGGTTATCTGCCTGTTGCAAACAGAGATAGATACAGATAGATACACATACATTTATTGGGGCCGCAGGTCGTGGCCACGCTACTACAAAGCAGGTGAGCTTGTTTTGCAGATGGACTCCTTTAAGGCTTCATCCTTACTAAGCTACGAAGGCCGGAAATGCCTTCCTAGTTGCTGTCGCTGGCGAGTGGCTTCGCAGCAGTGCTAAACCAGTTAAACCAGCGTACATGTTGTTATATCACGACTTCAGAAAAATACCGATCGGCGGATGCAGATCCGGATCTGGGATTCTTCCGTGATAAGCCCAGATATTGCGTAGGTATGCGTTGCGTGTAGCACAGAGGTCGTGGTAATGCCGGTTTTGCCGATTTATAACCGGCCAATGGCCCAACGCGAACAAACCGTTCTGCTGTGCAGGATGACTGGATTTTGTAGTAAGTGGGGACCATATACATACATACATACATATACGTACAACGCTGCCGTTATCGCGCGTATGCACGCACGGAGACTCCTGCTTTACTACCGGTTATTACGACTCTATTTGTGCAGCATTTTACTGACGGTTGTTGCTTCTTCTGCTTGCCTTCGGCTGCAGTCCTGCACGTACAATCAACTGACTTTCAAGAAGGAGAACAACTTGGTATTCGATGTGGACATCCCCTGCATTGGAACCGCTGGCAGGTTCAAATATAATTTGAAGACTGGCAGCAGTAGTGGCGACGATGAACTGTACGGCCTTGCACAGCTGGCAAAGCAATATCTGGAAGTAAGCACTTAAACGGCACCTGCCCCCGTGTTGTATCACGCCGTTTTGCAGACAAGACCCGATCGGCGGAGATCGAACCCGAGTCGGGACTGGGATATCAGGTCTCGATACCAATTTGTTGTATCACGTCTTTTTGCAGAATCGATCGGCGGATGACAGATTCCGTGATACCCAGGATACTACACCCGGCGCTTCCTACCTGGCTTGGTTTAGTTATATCTATGCACGTGTACTGTGCAGTAGCGGATACTATAGGGACCTGCCACATGATCCGTGAAGGCCATATAGGCACCTAACTTCCAAACAAAAGGCTTTATGGCATGCTCGCTCGCTTCGCCAACTTGTTGGATGGGTTCGCTCACCGGACCTGTGGCGATCGCCAGCCATGCATGGACGGCGTGCACATGTTGATGCAATCTAATCTAACATCGTGCCAAGAGATTTCCGATGGCTACTGTTTGAGCGCAAGCGCGCTTGGCCTGATATGGTTGCTATGAAATGCGCTTGAATGGGTTTACTTCGCACATGCAGAAAACCAACGCCACTCTCTCCAAGAACTGGTCCACATACCGTCGTAAGATTCTGATCTTCCCTCTCAGCTGGTACACGGACTGGGCCGGATTCGCTGGTATGGTGAGTGCTCTCGTGTGTGTGTGTGTCTGTGTGTGTGTGTGTGTCTGTGTGTGTCTGCGTGTGTCTGTGTCTGTGTGTGTCTGTGTGTGTCTGTGTGTGTCTGTGTGTGTCTGTGTGTGTCTGTGTGTGTCTGTGTGTGTCTGTGTGTGTCTGTGTGTGTCTGTGTGTGTCTGCGTGTGTCTGTGTCTGTGTGTGTCTGTGTGTGTCTGTGTGTGTCTGTGTGTGTCTGTGTGTGTCTGTGTGTGTCTGTGTGTGTCTGTGTGTGTCTGTGTGTGTCTGTGTGTGTCTGTGTGTGTCTGTGTGTGTCTGTGTGTGTCTGTGTGTGTCTGTGTGTGTCTGTGTGTGTCTGTGTGTGTCTGTGTGTGTCTGTGTGTGTCTGTGTGTGTCTGTGTGTGTCTCTGTGTGTCTGTGTGTGTCTGTGTGTGTCTGTGTGTGTCTGTGTGT
>NW_003307638.1:3989-22237 GCF_000143455.1 Volvox carteri f. nagariensis
GTACATGTCATCCTTGCCAAGTTCCATCTAATGCTGCAAAGCAACGTGGATAGCTTAGCCCTACCCTAGCACGTTCCGCCCCCACCAGGCAAGTGTCGGACCAGCACAGCATGCACCGTCACTCTTCTTGTAAATGCGGTTAATATGATAACCTGGCTACCTTACGGCTTGTGATGAACCTAGCAGCATGCATGTCCATCCAATGTGATAGTCTTTGAAACATCCTCACGTATGCGTGCCCCCAGGCCATGGTGGGTTGTGCTCCGCGCCACGACTGCTATACCTGGATCAACCCTGGCGTGGCGGATGACAAACCGGACATGCCTGTCGTGTTCCAAGAGCTAGGTGGGTCTCAGCTAGTAAGGCTTTTGCCGTCCCGAGATGATGAAAAGCTCCAGTTCCGGTTCGTTACGCCATCGTTAGGTCATTTCGTGCCGTTATGGGAGCATGCAAGCATGCATCTAACCCTATGTAGACATCTAGCCGTCGTGCATGCCCTGGAGGTTAGATTTGTCTTGCAGGCCGCGTCTGTTTTCAACCAGTGACGACGTTTTACGCATGATGCTTGATGCTTGATGCGCCCATCATGTTTTGGCTTGCTTTGCTGCTGGTACTGCTGCTGCTGCTTACTATTTAGGTCACAACATCGGCTTAGCGCATTCTTCCCGAGTAGTTTGCGATAACCGCGGCAACTGTGCAAGGGACGAGTACGGGGATCCCGTCGATCCCATGGGCGCCACCTGGCCCAACGATCCGCAGAAGCATGTTGTGTGCACCAACGCAGCGCAGGTGCGTGGGTGACGGACAACGCAAAGGCACCGAAGCCGCTATCCAATTTTCTTTGGTTCGCTCGCAGCACACGCGCACGCACGCGCAGGGATAATTCCTGCGTGCATCCCAGATTAGATCCTCCTCCAGCAGAACAGAGATAACCATCAGCATCAACCTGACACGCACTCTACCAAGGGACAGCTAAAATCATGACCTTTTCTCGTATGCTGGACGCTGCTGACATACCTGTTTGGTTCATCTGATGTATGTATGTATGCAGTCATACAAAGCTGGTTGGTCTTCACCTACCCAAGGTGGCCATCTCAGCTTGACCAAAGATCTCACACCAGGTGTCCCCCGGGTATTTACACTGCCCGCCATGGCGCTTAACAAGGCCAATATGTTGCGTATCATCACAGATCGTAAAAACCCCAGTGTGAATAATGCCACCACAGAACTGCAACAGCGAGCTCTATTTGTTTCATACAGGTGCGTGGGTTGATTTTTTCATTCGGAGCAGCACGCATATGCGTGGTGCAGGAGTGACCCTTTGAGGGACAGTCGATAGATGTACTACATCTAATAATTACAGGGCTCCTCTGTGTGCACCGGGTAATAACAAGCATGCAAGGACCAGGACCAGGAACCCCGCTGGACGAAACCCTCTTATGGCTTGCTTGACCTCCCTGCTGCCCCTGCCTGCGGTGACTTCCAACCCTGCCGGTGGCCAAATGGATGGCCGAAGAAACGAAATACGCATTTACCGCGCAATTTCTGCTGTGGCGTGGTACAAAAGACGTGACAATGAAGACCGCACTCCTGTATGCCCCCTTTCGAACTAACGAAGAATAGGATCGTAGCTGTTGCACTCCGTCCACGTTACGTCCATGTAACACCAACTCATGTCCCGCTGACTATTAGGGTGCGACAGGATGCCAATGGTGCTTACGATTCAGGCCTACATGACACCTGGGACAACTGCGTGTGGTAAGCAGGGGCATAAGCGTGAGGGTGGCATCTGGCCTCCCTACTAAACAACAAGATAGAAATTACCTTTTTGCATTAGTATTAATTGCACGTACAGGAAAACCGAGCTGCTGTTGCAAGATGATTCACATGGCGTGTTAATCCTGCTGTGACACGACATACATGATAAGCAAGGCCCGAAATGCAAACAAATAATCTACCGTAGTAGCTTCTCGGTGGAAGCCTAAATCCAAGGGCACCTCGTTCACGAATAAGGCAGGCTACTGCTTTCGCGGCTACCGCATGTGATCCTCGCCGTACTAGCTGTACATAGTACGGCACACATACCGTCTATAATAAATATGCGCGAAGGCGCGCCGCCAGCATCTTAAAGCGCCTTTCAGCGGCCAGCCACAGCACTCCCTTGTTCTGGTTCTGTGGTCACATTGTCCCGCCCCCCGCAGGGTCCACGAGTACAACGAGACAGCAAACGGCATCCCTGCTAACCTGGACACGCCACCGATTGTCCTCGCAATGTTAACTGATAACAAGCCCCCGCCAGAAATTCGCACTTGGGGAGTGCTGAACGGCTCCTTCACTCAGCTCCTGCCCGATCTCGGTGGCGTCAGCATCCAGCTCAAAAGCAAGACGCCTCAGGCAGCCACTGTCTCTGTGTGCTGGTTCCTGAGCATTGTCGAGTCTAGCGGAGACCAATCGATGTGCTCAGATGGGCTAGACAATGACTGGTGAGCATTCATGGGTTGCCCAAGAGGCACGCAAAGTAACTCAGGAATGAATGCTGGCATTATTTATTCGCAATTCCTGTCTGATGAACGTTTTTAAGTGACGGAGTCCCGTACGTTTAGGGGGTAACCGCACGCTTTTGCTTGGGGTGGGCCAACTCTGCAAGGACGTTAGACCAAGAAGCAAGGTTGGTTGTGTGCTGTCCAGGGCTTGTATAGCTCAACCTGCTGCCGCATTTCCCTGCTGCCTGTGCCTGCCATGATCCACTAATATGCAGCGATGGCCTGGTCGATGCAGAGGACCCCGACTGCAAAGCCATCTTGCAGCCACCGCCAAAAAAGCCATCACGTCCACCGAACTCGCCGCCACCGGTGGGGCGATCACCACCGTTTACATCACCACCATCACCACCACCACCACCACCACCTCGCTTAAAGCGGCGCTTACCACCACCACCACCACAGAGCCACTCCCCTCCGCCTCCACCACCCGTTAACTCCCCGCCACCACTACGGCGTGCGACAGCAGTGCGCCGCAAGCCTCCAACCCTCCGGCGTGTGCGTAGTGACTAAGGTAGTCCTAAGGCCGCACCTGGTACTACTCACAGGCCACGGACGTTGCTGCTAATCGGCTGGCCTGCAATCTGAGCATGTAGACATGCTGCCTGTACCTCTGCTGTCGGTTTCAATGTATATGTATAGGTGTGATCCATCGGCGAGCAGTTTCATACGCCACACCTACTCTTTGACCGCGGCCACCATCCTAACTACTAGCTAGCTTGCAATGGCCACCGGGCAAGCAACGTGCGCTTTATCGACATGCGGTCACCGCCACGCACTCTCCGCTCTTCGTGTGCGTCCTGATCTTCGTTCAGATGAGAAATAATGTTGTGGCATCTTTGTTGTGAGTTGTGATTAATAGTGTCACAATTTGATTTGATAGATGCAATCAACAGCGTGACGATAGAACGAGCGAGGGTCCTAAAATGCAGGTCCTAAAATACAGGTTTTAATAAGTAGATATGTATAAGTAAATATGTACATGCGTACGTCCATTGCTTGTCCATGCACGCGCAGCAGCAGCAGCAGATCTTCTAGAAGAGAAAGAGGCTAACGCACGGAAAAGGGACAAATCCATAGAGCGAGGGTGGGGGGTTACTATATCGGATACCCTGGTGTAAAATATGTAAACCTGATATGCCATGGGCACAGCAGCAGCTGACAGATGCCAAGTAAGTGAACCTGCAGGTTCACTTAGGGCTGGGTTCACTGCAGGCCGGGACCGCGCGCCCGGCTGCACATGGATGCATGCATATGTGTGTGTGTGTGTGTGTGTTACATGGTTGGGGGGTGCGTGACCCCATACCTGTAAGACTACCCATACGAGCCGAAGGCCCAAGGGCAATACTACAACGCCTAAAAGCCACGGAGAAAAGGAAAAACACCGCACATCAGCCCAGACTAGCGTCCAAAGGGGGTAATTGAGTTTCAGTGAGCCCACATACGTTCCAACATCCTCGCCAGACGTGCGGGTTCCCATTGCATGGCCTCCAACATGCTCTGTTGATGATTGAATCCCTCTTCAGCACGAATATCATTATAGGCTGGGCATTCCAATAACTATGATTGTTGGTGCATTAGAAATTACAAATAATATTACAATTAAACTAATTAGAATTCTAATGAGAAAGTTAGAAGACCCCTTGAGAACAGATTAGAACGTTATAATGTCGTACACCCATTAGAATGGCTATTCAGGCCGCCTCCGCAGCCTGCAACGGCATATTTTTCTAGGAAAAATGGCTGATGCTGATGCTGGGCCATCAAAACCACCAGTTTTGAAGACTCCTAAAGCAACATACACTTATGGCAACAAGGAGCTAGACGCTCCAGCCTACGCGGAAGCCCTGAAGAGTGCAAAAGCAAGAGGCAGTGCTTCCTGGTGGTCGTTTTTCACCGTGATCTTGACAGAAAGAGTCGTGAAGCTGAAGTGCACCATTTGCGGCGAGGTGCTGGGTGCCAAAAATCCGTCTGCAACAGCTCCCAACCATCTTAAGAAGCACAACAAGGCAGCAGACAAGGCGCAGGAGGGCAGTGAGGCGGAGGGCGCCACACCTGCAGTGCCGTCCGGCGCGAAAAGGTCTCGCTCATATGACGGCACGCCCACTCCGTCCATGCGCCCACTCTGTTTCATGCCATCTGCCAACCAGATATACGTCTTCCTGAAGAATCTGGCCTTGTTCTTCTACACCACAAACATCGCCCTTCACCTTATCGAGAACCCCTACCTTGTTCAGGCCTGCACTGCCCTGGGGGTCACACTGCTCTGCCGCTGGAAATTAGTAACCACTATGCTTGACGAGGCGCACGCGGAAACAGTCTCTGAGGTTGCGAAAGAGTGTGCGGCTGGGGAGGGGCTTGCGTGCATTGCCAGTGACGGTTGGCGGAGCCGCGTTGCGTTGGGTGGTACCCCACTTATCAACATCATGTCACTGTATATCGAGCGCGCGATCTTCCGCAAGGCTGTCACCGCCGCCGGTGTCTGCAAGGACGCAGAGTGGATTGCCAAACTCCATATTGCCTTAGTGGAGGACCCCGAGCAATTTGCATGAGTTGATGAGGATTTTTCTAGAAGTTTTGGGGCGACAGGTTTGGCATGTCCGGACTGTGTGTTGGGTGTTGCTTTGCAGACAATTAGGACTGGACTCTTGGACTCTTGGTTCAGGTACCAAAGATGTTGGGAAGGCGTACGCAGAGACAGTTTAAGACAGTCTAAGACAGTTTAAAGGCGAAATTAGTGACCCAGAGGTCACTTCGACCGGGGGTTTGGCTGAGAAGTCCTGCTTACGGGTGTCGTAGCCCCGTAAAAACCGTTAAAAACACCTGGGTTAGCATCTGCCGTAACCATGGTGAAACTCCGAAGTGAAAAGTCCCCCTCCCTGAGAAGTTACCCCAGGTCTTCTAATATTATTTCTAACGTTCTAATTAGAAATAATATTATAATTAGTAGAGAACGCCTGAAATTCTAATAAAATCAACAACCCTACCAATAACACGTGTTTTTCATCTCTGTCTGAGGCCGGGCCGTGAGTCACGTGGAGCGCCTAGGGCTATGGCTGCTGCAGCAAACGCCCATCCTGAGCTTGAGGGACACGCTCCCCCATGCAGGTAAAATAAGTGTGACCTTCCTGCATGGCAGCGATGATCCCACATGCCCGGTTGAACACGCATATCAGCGGCTATTTGTGCCATACCCCCGCACACTAGACTTCGTGGTGCTCGAGGGGGCAGACCACAACAACGTACCCATCCACCCACAGTTCGCCGTGTCACTTCGATCAGCAGTGGATGCACTCTTGCTCGGCAAACGCCCCAGGCTTCTGAAACAAAAGGTCAGCCACACCTTGTTCCAGCTTGCGCGCACCAACACGGAGGTGCTCCGTGCATTTGCGACACATTCCCTTACCGTGTCACCATCTACTTGACCCGGATATAAGGACAGCCCTGAGCAGCCCCACACACACAGAGCGACCTGTTCACGGCTTCTCCGTTGAACTGCGCAAACACTCGCTTCTTGCCGTCGTACAGGCGCAGCCGTGGACACTTTGGTTTAACCTGCCGTTTAACTATGAAGGCCTGCTACCCTGCACCCCTAACTCGCGGCACATCCTTCCGCTGTGTCCTCATTGCTCCTAAACAGTCGCTCCTGATCACACGCAAGGCATTGCCACCAGATGCCGCGCCTGCTGTGCTGGAGACGCGCAACAAGCTCACCTCGTCTGGGATTCCTGAAGCGCAAGCTGACGCCATCCTAGCCAACTTCATCCCATCTAACTCCAGCGTTGCAACTAAAGACGACATCAAGGAGCTGCGGTTTTACCTTTTTCTCCTGTTGGGGGGTGGTGGTGCTCCTGAGCGTAACTCCCGAGAGCCCGCTCAGGACACTGGTTGCTGCTCTCTGGAAGGTGGTTAAACCCTAAGGGACGCAGCCGGGTGGACTTGCATCGTCGGGGGCGCTACGTGGAGAGGGGTTGTGAATCGAAACTGCAGCCCGCGTTTGGCTACAAGCTGGGGATGATGAAGACATGGAGGAGGGTGGCGACTCTTCAACCTGCTGCCACATCACGGCGCGTCGTAAGTCCGGAAATAGCCAGTGACATGACCCAGCTATATTTCATAGTCTGTAGATCACCAGGAAACCTACCAGAAAACGTCGACCATACCGTGTTGAGGCCACGCCTTTTGGGAACTGGCCGCTACTTACAATTCCCCGAGACCATTTGTTTCGAGAGGCGCAAGCGTTGAGCAAGAAATAATACTTCATATCGCTTGATATTCTTCTGGATCAGTTTTGGAATGGGTAAATACCGAGCTCAGCATCCGACTGCATGTCCCAAGGCCGCCGCTGCCCGCGCGTTCAATCCAGGGTGGTGACTAGGCGTGCTGCTGCCAGATACACAGACACAGGAGCCAGTCTAGCGGAGAGCCGCCAAGGCACACGATGAGGCAAACGATAGCGGGGGGGGGTTCAGACCCCCTGCAAACATGAGGCGCCAGCTCGCACCAAGTCCACTTGCAGTCCACTTGCAGTCCACACATGGCACAGCACCCCATGCCGCAGTATCCCCGTGCAAACTGTCCAGGAGCACAAACAGCAAGCAGTGTGGCACCAGAGGCGCGAGCAACAGAGGAGCCCAGGGGCTGCAATATTTTCCATGGTTCCATGGCGCACCCATGGAACATGTAAAAAACAAAGCTTGTTCGCTCAGTGCGGTAGGGTGAATCCGTGGCTTGCACGTGTGCCAGCCAGCCTGAACCACGTGGCTGGCTGTCCGGACAGCTTCTGCTGCACCGACCCATCGATGCTATGTTTCCCGGAAGGCCACGCTGTTTGCTGTCTGTGCTTGCGCCTCTGGCGCCATGCCAGCTTTGTTTTTTACATGTTCCATGGGTGCACCATGGAACCATGGAAAATATTGCAGCCCCTGGGCTCCTCTTGCTGTCTGTGCTTGCCGCCTTAGGAGTGGGGGCAAATGCACACATCCTTTGTGAAGTTGTAGCCCCTGAAGTGGTCGTGGAAGTAGGCCTCCTGCTCCCCAACAAGCTTGACGAACACCCTGTACGAGGGGATGCCAAGCGTGTACCAGCTGTTGCCGGGGACACCATCTTGGTACAGGTAGCTGGGTCCTCTCAATCCTATTAGGCGTTTCACCCTTGCGGCAAAATCCGTGCTGGCCAACAAGTCGTATGCACGCACTGATCCTGCATGCTGCCGGTAAATCTCAATGTCATCATCTGTCAGCATCAGGTACACTGTAGCAGCTGACCGCTGAAAAGGTCTCTCGAGTTGCTGGTGGTCACGCTCTGCGCGTATTTATAGCACCGTACTGTGTACCGGCTGCTACATTCCCCCCCCTTTGAAGGGAACCGTCCCGGGCCCTTTAGAGCCTCGTATACCACCAGCCTGTGCCTACCTTCGCCTACCCTCGGGCAGTGGGGTGTCCAAGCCCACGTCACGTCATGTGCCGCCCTTTCACATGCGCCTAGCCGTCTTCAGGTTTTTCAGGCACAGAGACAGTCCAGTCGGTTCAGCTACTTTTATTTATATATTTTGTGCGATATTCGCTCACTGAGTCGCCACACCCGAAATACCACTCGAACGTGATCGGTGGGGGTTGAACCGACGACTTCAGGATCGTGAAGTTTCACGAGGTCTCGATACCAAATGTAGCAGCTGACCGCTGAAAAGGTCTCTCGAGTTGCTGGTGGTCGCGCTCTGCGCGTATTTATAGCACCGTACTGTGTACCGGCTGCTACATACACGTGCCGGATTGGGTCAGGCCTGCTGTGGGTGCGGCAAGGCGGGACGGCCTCGAACTTGAGCACCTTGAGCCAGTGGTTGCCCTCAGCAAAGCTGTCTCGGCTGGTGACCAGGCGCAGGCTGTCCACAGCAGCTGCCCTGCCGGCCCCTTCCTTGTCACCCAGGATGTCAAAGACGTCATGGGCGGATGCTATGTACGGCCAGTTGTGCGTGGTGAGCAGTCCGTCGTCAAAGATGTGCTTGAGATGCTGCAGCATGGCACCCTTGGTGCTGGGCATGTAGTCCTTGAAGTACTTGGACAGTGGGTTGCCGCCGTACAGCATGAAGGGTTTGGTGGACCTTCCGTCAAAGTGGGCATAGTGCATTGTCCGCTCCGTGCGAGTCACAAAGTGCACCTCGTAGGTGTAGACCTCATGCTGCCGCTTCTTCATGCCCGCCTCAGCGTGGGCCCTTACCAGTTTTTTGGCAGCTTCATGAAACGCGGACGAATGATCACTCGTCCGAGACAGGGTGTGGCGGTTACCTTCCCAGTTTGGCACGATGAGTACCAAGAAGGCTTTGCGGAGGCCATCTGTTTTCACAATGTTCATGGAGATCTTGTAGAGCCCTCCCGCGCTGGTCTGCCAGCCGGTGACGCCGCCAAGTTTGTTTAGCAGGCTGTGCACAGCTTCCCGATCACCCTTGAGACAGATCCTGACAAGGTCGTTGCTTGCGGTGTCCGGCAGAGTGTCAATGGCGTGAATCTCACTGTTGACGTGTTCATCGAGCCTTGTCGCCTGTTTCATCAGCCGCAGCCGCTCGGTCTCCAGCTTCTTGAGAAGCTTCTCGTGCACGGTTTCCGGGGTCAGACGTCCAAGCTTTTCCAACAGGCTCTCAACCAAGACCACGCGCGTGGTGTCCTGCGTCAGGTTGATGTGCTGCATGCATATCTTGAGCAGTGGCGAGTCCCCCGCGCCGCCAGCATACCCGCCGCCTGTAGCTTTTGCGGTCCTCATGGGCCGCCCATACACAACAGCACTTGCAGGCCGCCGATACACGGCGACAGCAGGGCGGGGCTGGCTGGCGTGTGGTCCTGCTGCTGGTAGCTCTATAACTGTATGGATTGAACCGGTAGCACATCTGCTTTGGACCTCATACCCTGGTAGTATCTTGATTGCCGTACATGCTCTGAGGCTAGCCCCCTTCCTGAGACATGTTCCAGGAGCAACAGGAAGAATCATGGTCGTACTAGGTGGTCTGGAATGTCCCTTTTGCACGGCACTTCCCTTATACGGGTCCGGACACTAAGTCATAAACATGCTGAAAGCACTTTCTGATGTCAGCACTTGTTACCTCCGCGACTTTGCGAGCGGCAGGCATGGAGAGATCTCTGTGCCAACAACAACTGTGGGAGTGGCGCTGCCCAAGGTGGTGAGGACGCACGGAGTGAGACACCTTGTGGCGCAGCACAAGATAGACGAGTACAACACTACAAAGTGCTGCCACTGTTGCGGGGAGGTGACAGTGGCAGCGCCCACCACGAGGCCAGATGGTAGAGTGAGCTTTCGGTACAGGCTGTGCACCGCAACAGTCGTCGCACTTTGGGCTTGCCCCAACTTGATAGAACAGCCTAGGGTTATGTCATAGATCGGTTTCCATTCTCGACATAACCAAGGTGTAACTGCTACGGCAATGTTTCATACACTGAGTGCGCAACACTGTAGTGTACACCGTACTGCTACATATCAGAGTCTGTGGCAGGATGCTCTCCCTGGCACTTTCCGGGCGAGCGCTGCTGTCACCAATTCCTGCACGGGTCTACTTGCTACAAAGGGTGTGTCTCATTTCAAAACAGCAGGTCTGTATCAATGCCACCAAGAACCGCATGCATAGCGAACTGTCAAACTGCAAGACATCACACATCAACTTTTTGTTCCTTTGGTTTCGACCAGAGAGACAACACAAAGCAACAAAGAAAACTTCGCTATTGATGGGCCTTGTGGCCATGCCCTGTCCCCCCCAAACCCCCTTAGCCTGCGACACAGGCTGTTCCCCTTCACCCCACGCCCCCTCACCCCAGCCCACCCTGCCGTGAAGGCCATTGCATGGTAGCCCTCCCCCCCCCCATTCCCCCAATTGTCTTGCAGGCGTCGTGCTCCATCATCTCCAGACATGAGACTTCCCGGAGCGCCAGGCTGTCCTGACATGCTCCTGACCCGCTCCTGACGCTGACACCACAGTGTGTGTTCAGGCAATCACTCACCGACGCACCTGCTGCTGCTGCTGCTGCTGCTGGCTGTTGCACATGTGCAGCACTTCATTCACGCGCTCTGCCGCTGCACACAGAGCACCACGCAGACCCTCAGGGGTGTAGGAAAGGAAGACTGTCAGGCCTGGTACTGAGTTGCAGAGGCCCACGAGCACGGCCTCCAGGCCGCTCACAGTGGTCCCATCCAGCACTTGCAGCCTGAGCAGGGTCAACTTGGGCAGCACCAGCAGCGGCAGCACAACCAGCACTACAGGGCCACCGATGTCCAGCATCTGTAGGGCAGGTTCGTTCAAAAAGAGGTTTGATGCTTGCAACAGTGTGGTTTCGTTTCCTTGACGACACTCCGGGGAGACAGGGGGGGCAATGCTGTTCTCAAATGGGGAAGCCGGGACCCAAAGTCGTGACTATGTGAGGCCTGATGAGAATACCTTCATTTATCCTCACACAGAGCTGTGTTCACCCCAGTCTTTTCTTGGCTGTCTTGCACCCGCCCACCGTCTGATCCCTTCTGCTGAGAACCCATGCATGGATGTTGCCTTTCCTGTCTTTCTCTTTCTCTCTCATCCTGCAGAGAGCCACCTCACCTCCAGGGATGTCAGTGTCCGTAGCGCACACACGTCTGCCATGCCAAGCTCCAGGGCCTCAAACAGGTGCAGCTCTTTTAGGTTCAGGCGTGCCAGTGAGGCCAGGAAAGGCCCGAAGCTTCCCTGCCACGAGGGTGGGAGCACTGGACCGCCTAGCCCAAGCTCCATCTCCATTTTGCGGTCGGGGAAGTGCTGGCCCCTTTCCGCAATCAGCATAGCGGCCTGGATCAAGCGGGCCCCCCACTTCTCTGAACGCTGCCCGCCACCGTGGCGAGGTTGCAGGCCCATGCCATGGATGTCGAGCTTGCAGCTGGGTGGCGTGCTCTGGAGGAGCGTCGTGAGAGATGCAGGGTCCTGTCCGTCGTCCTTGACAGAGAGGAGCTTCAGGTGCGGTAGTTGAGGAGGGGGTGGTGCAGCCTTCTCCTCCTCGCTGGCCTGGAATTCACTAATGACAAGGGACTCAAGGCGCACCAGGTGCTGTGCGAGCTGGGCAAGCTGGGCCGGCCTCAGGCAGAAGCCACCCCAGAGGTGCGTGAGGCAGGTCAGGCGCTGCAGTGTCGGGATGAAGGACTCCACGTCCTTCACACTAGGAATGCTGAGCGTGCGCAGTGGAACGCCTGCCGGCAAGCCGCCCAGTGCGGTTGCCAGGTCAGCAGGGTGCGACCTGAGATTGTCATGCTGGAAGCAGAGGCGTGCACGGGCACACAGCTCCTGGAGACCCGCGCATTCGGACAAGGCCCGTGCAACCCTGTGTGCCTGCTCTGACCCCGATCCCAGTTCAAAGTCGAGGTGCTGCAGCCCTGGGCCGACACTACCTTCAAGAAGCGGCAGCAGGTCGCTGGACCGGAGGTTCCAGAGGGTCAGCTTCATCAAGGCGGGTGCCACCGCGAGCACCCCCTTCGCGTCGATCTCATCCGAGCCATCAATGGTCACAGATGTGAAGCCTTGGTATTCTCGATCCCGTAAAGGTCGCAAGACCGCACTTTTGGGGGTGGGATGGAGGCCGGGCAGGATCAAACAGCATCAAGGGTCGACTTTTTTCTCAATCCAGCAGGGTCAACTTTGTTTGTTTACAGCATGTAGAACTTAGGCTACTTGACTCTCAACCTCAAGACGTTGAACTCAACTTAAGGCCGCGAGTTACCCCGCTGAACATGAGCGACGTTGGATTGCAGCCCACATCAAGAATCCTAATAAAATATTTGTACAGATGTCCCGTTGGATGACTGCCGTCTGTGATACGGACGTCGATCCTGTCAACGTCGACGGAATCCCGCGTAGATTTGCACAGGAGACGGAAATCATGCATATTCCAGAAGTAAGGACGCAGTATTGCGATTATCACAGGGTTCGCAAGGGGCAAGACTTGGATAGCAGGAGCACTGGTTGGCACGGTGTTGCGCCGGGTAAACTTCTTGGGAGCCATCTCTTTGTTGAATTTTTTTAAAGGATTTCTCCTGAGGGATCCAGGCAAACGTGTTTGTGAGACCAACATGGCTTGTCACATCACCGGTCCCCACGACCGGTCCCCAGCAAGCCGACTGCTGGGCAAGTCGCACCCAACCCCCGATGCCGTCAAGGGAAACTTTCCCTGTACGGGAATTTTCCCCGGGGCCTGGACGAGTTTGCCGGGAGCGCGTATCTCGCTTGTCTGAGGCGTGCTGCTAGTAGCTCATAGTACATAGGTGCTGCCTTGCTCAAGCTTTGGCTTTAATGGCCGCGACCGGCCGGTGCCCCGATTGGCACAAGGTTGGGACGCTGGAGGCCAGCTCTCGACGCTAGGATTGCTCTCATATTCATATTTGTATATTCGTTAAAGGAGGGAAAGCTCAAAGGACGCTCAAGCTGCGCGCCAGGATTCGCGGCTGCAGTTGCAGGAGAGAGGCACAGGCACAGCTGGGCAAAGGCGCCACAGGATAGCACGTAATCTTACACGATAGCTCAGAAGATACCTGCCCCGAACGAACGGGAACACATGTCGTGGATTTTGCAGGGTCATTACCGGTAGCCACAGCTGGCCACAGCGCACAGAACAAGCGCGGATGTCTGGATCTACCTTTTCAACGCATAATATCATGTCAATGGTGACGTTAGAACTTGAGCGGTGGACTTTGCTGCAGTGTACCTCCACTGCACTTTAACTTTTACCGGGCGCGTCCGATCGCCTCGGCATAGAGCTAGATGATAAGCGTTGCACGCGACGTATATAGAACATTATTTGTTAGATAATGTTATCAACGAATGGAGATGCTCCAAGCGCTCCATGTCCTTGTCGTATAATTCTCAGCACGGAATTTAAGAAGTCTCACACCAGCGGCGCCTGTCCTTGCTCGACACCTCTTTGCTGTAAGATTATATATAAGCAGTGATACTATGTGAAGGAGACTTTATAATTGATATGTAACCTAGTTACCGCTTATCGCGCATCGTTGAGGCCAAGTGCTTTTCATCGCAACAGTCTGGCCAGTTTAGGAGAGCTGCCCTAATAAAATGTCAACTCTTACGGAACACGTTCTTGCCGGAAGCAAGCCATAGGGGCTGACAGCTGCAGACGTGGGTCGGCTCGCGACGTAAGGTGCCTCCATCCGCGAAAGCTCAACAGACGACATGCGGGAGTCCCTCAGTAGCGGCTCTGCTGTGAACTACCTGGCCCGGATCCCTGGGGCCCTCACCGAGGCGCAGCTGCTCGCGAACCTCGGGAAGGCCGAGCAGGATCTGCGCAAACGCCAGGTGATTGTTGCGGTACCGTGGGCATACATTATTTGAGGGCATATATTAAACTTTCAGTTCTTATTATCACAGAATGCGGCCCTGGATGCAGGCCCTGGACCACCTCCATAACCTGCGAGGCAAGGCCTTGGAGCCGTTGTTTTACGACTTCCGCAGCTCGCTGCTGCTCCAACTTAGCGCTTCGTACAAGCCGCTGGTGGAAGCCTGCCGCAGCTTCAGCGAGCTCAACAAGCTGCTCACGTCATTTCGCACTGGCAGCGCGGCGGAAGAGCAGCTCCTGAGGGCCTGCAAGGCCTTCTGCACTGAATACGACCTGTCGGCGGATTTTTGGGTGCAGTTCGCCGCTGTGGGAGACGTCAATACTGTGCAGAACAGCCGCGTGCACTGTTCCGTTGTGGAGAGTGTCAGCTTCCTCAGCTCAGTCTGCGACCAACCCGACGCTTTCCCGGAGTTCGATGATGCGTGGGCCATGGTTGAGGCCCTGGTCAATTATGGCGGTAAGCACGCGAAGGCTCTGGATGCTGACGCAGAGGCAGAGCGCCGGGCTGTAGCCAAGGCCACTGCCGAGTTCAAGCAGCGCCGGCGGCAGAAGCAACAACCGAAGTGACGAAATTCACTGAGTGAGTGGAGGCGCCCGGGTGGGCAGATAGTGAAGATGCTGCACGCTGGGCCGCTTGCGTGACATATGCTTGTTTGAGGTCCTGTCCTGCATTACTGTTGTAGACTTCAGACGACACAACCATATAATGGGGGCATCGAAAGATACCGATTGAGACAAGTGTCTTGAATAAGTAGTCATCAGTGACTCCACTTGGGCCTCGCGCCGATAAGGATTCCCAGTACGACTGGGCGGCACCCCGTATCCAGAAGCCGTAGTTCGCAGGAACTACTCTCGCTCGGTCAGACGAAACTGGGACGCAGGTCCCAGCTTTACGTAAGTAAAACCCCCACCCATACGCAGGTTAACGACAGTAGCACTATAACAAGCATTTCCTTTCAAAGTGGGAATCTTCCGAGTCAATGCTACCCTAAAGCTCTGAATGTTCCGATAAGAATCAGTCTCCACTAAAAAATGCCAATGCTCATTAGAACCAGCAACCTGCGAACTCCGAACCCGCTACAACGTTCCAAGAAAAGTTTGACCGAGTCCAAATCCCTATCAACCCGGAGTGCAATCTTAAGTGCCATTGTAGTGATGTTTAGGATGTTTAGCTTGTTAGCACGAGACTATAAGGTATAAGGTAGTCTCGTGCAGCTAAACACTCCAGGGAGTCGAGACCTTTTTGAATCCAATAATCGTTACAATTACGACAAATTCTGATGACACATCCTCATCACACAATCATAGGACGGATGGATGGTCGTACTGAAGGCAGTACCTTTTACAGCCAAACCACGAACAACAATAAACAACCTACTCAACGGGTGAACCGATGTATCATTCACACCAGGAGTCACAGCATTATCCGAAGTCAACATATTTACACGGTCTTTCTTATTCCATGCATACAAACAAACCTTATTGAGACACAGAAGAAATTGACTTCCTTGAAACGAGTATTTACAGTCTCAGTTGTCTCCTTAGGATCCATACTAAAGACCACCCGCTTCAACACACGAATGTGACGACGCATTGACGTATCCAATGGTTCAATCGGATTGTAAACACACTTCTTCGAATAATATTGCCAAAAAGCAGTGCGCAGATCGCCAACAACAGAATTAACTGGATAATTAGGTACTATATCCTGACTAGTAAAACGACAAAGCTCTATACTAATCCTAGTTGGATAAGTAGTCGGAGCATAAAACAAAAACTTAGCGCTAACCCACTTCAACATACTCCGACCACCAGGAAACGTATCCAAAGAATTCAAACTATTTGGAGCACTCTCAACAGTGAGAGTAGAAAACGAATCAAAGGAAGCCGTAGACGCATCAGTCTCATTAGAAAACTTCAGCCTAAGCCTGATATCGGGATTAACGACAGCACCGTTGTTCACATTAACCATACTAGTCACATCATAACAATGCACAGGAGCAACCAACTCGGCTCCAACAGCAGACTGGACTGTACCTAAAGTAACAGCACCACTGGTACCGCCAAACTGACTAGTCAAATGAATACCAACTATCGTCTTCTCAATAGCAGCCCTAAGTGTCTTAAAAACAGAACGAAGATTAGGACGCATACGACGACCAAAGCTAGCACTCAAACGACTCAAGTCAGCTCCAGTGTCCTCTTGTGTCCTCGATCGCCTCTTAGTGCGAGTCCTAGTACGAGAACGCCCATTCCGCATAAGATAACGACCCCGAACAGCAGGACACTTGGATATACCACTCTTGCCAGACTTCCGCCATCTATTCCGGGCCAACATAGCAGCAGCAGCAGATACGCCAGCACGGACGACAGCTCCATAACGACGCTTCATTATGAGTACCAGGAACCTGCGAATTAACAAAACAAAAAATACAGAAAGTCAGCATTTATAGTCGCTCCTTACTCCACAGTCGTACAGTTCGCTCACATTAACAAAGTATCCCGAATCCTAACCGCTTCTCACAACGCAGAACCGCTTCCCCCCCACGCAGACTTCCCCGCTTCCACCGCACAAAACACGCAGTCATCGCAGCACAATTCGCAGGATACTCACCAAGTCATGCAGAGTCACGACGACAACGACGACCATTCTGACGGCGCCGAACATTTCCAGCAACAGCATCGAATGCAGGCGCCAAGTTACGCGGGAGGCCGCACAAGCAAAGCTCATCAGATAAAGCACATTGATGGCAAATCCGTGGACCATCGGCATTAGTCAAATCTGCAATCTCTCTGGTCATATCAACGACATCCGGAAGCTCGGGAAACAAAGTCGAGAACACAAACCATCCGCGGGCAAACCGATATCTAGCGGCCTCAAATATCAAGTACCGCATCAGCGAGTTCGCTCTCCATGGCTCGAAACCGTAAATGAAACTATACTGAATCGGATTCATCTGTGAAGCCATCGCACATACTGCACGCTTATCAGACCGCGGCAAGTCTAGATAATCACGAACATCAAGGGGACCAGCAAACACGTAGTTGTAAGTATAGATAGGAGACGCCATCTTGCTACTTACCTCAAATCATCTCAGCAAATCGTTTTATAGCAGTGTCATCAGGACAAAGCTGGATCTGGATCGTATTCACTGCACTCCTTGCCGCGAAAATGTTCACAGGACGATTCCGAGACACCACCTCTTTCAAATACAGCTCGGCCAGCTTCTCCCGACGTTCCCAATGAACGTTCTTGTCCTTCGTGATATCGATGACCGCATCGATAACGGAACCAGCTTTCCGCTTACGAAGACGCTTATTCTCGGTCCAATATCCAACATGAAGCTCTTCAATTTTCTCGTCTGTATATTTCAAAGACTGGCGCCAAACCACCTCAGGGCCAGCTCCCTCGCTTTCGCCCTTCGCCAAATATCTCTCGTACTTCTCTAAGTCGCTAACGACAGTAGCACTATAACAAGCATTTCCTTTCAAAGTGGGAATCTTCCGAGTCAATGCTACCCTAAAGCTCTGAATGTTCCGATAAGAAGAATCAGTCTCCACTAAAAAATGCCAATGCTCATTAGAACCAGCAACCTGCGAACTCCGAACCCGCTACAACGTTCCAAGAAAAGTTTGACCGAGTCCAAATCCCTATCAACCCGGAGTGCAATCTTAAGTGCCATTGTAGTGATGTTTAGGATGTTTAGCTTGTTAGCACGAGACTATAAGGTATAAGGTAGTCTCGTGCAGCTAAACACTCCAGGGAGTCCCAGGAGTGCCGTGAATACGATCCAGATCCAGCTTTGTCCTGATGACACTGCTATAAAACGATTTGCTGAGATGATTTGAGGTAAGTAGCAAGATGGCGTCTCCTATCTATACTTACAACTACGTGTTTGCTGGTCCCCTTGATGTTCGTGATTATCTAGACTTGCCGCGGTCTGATAAGCGTGCAGTATGTGCGATGGCTTCACAGATGAATCCGATTCAGTATAGTTTCATTTACGGTTTCGAGCCATGGAGAGCGAACTCGCTGATGCGGTACTTGATATTTGAGGCCGCTAGATATCGGTTTGACTTTGTTTCCCGAGCTTCCGGATGTCGTTGATATGACCAGAGGCTTCAACACACGAATGTGACGACGCATTGACGTATCCAATGGTTCAATCGGATTGTAAACACACTTCTTCGAATAATATTGCCAAAAAGCAGTGCGCAGATCGCCAACAACAGAATTAACTGGATAATTAGGTACTATATCCTGACTAGTAAAACGACAAAGCTCTATACTAATCCTAGTTGGATAAGTAGTCGGAGCATAAAACAAAAACTTAGCGCTAACCCA
>NW_003307638.1:23074-35660 GCF_000143455.1 Volvox carteri f. nagariensis
TTGTCCTGTGCTTGTTATGATGTGACTAGTATGGTTAATGTGAACAACGGTGCTGTCGTTAATCCCGATATCAGGCTTAGGCTGAAGTTTTCTAATGAGACTGATGCGTCTACGGCTTCCTTTGATTCGTTTTCTACTCTCACTGTTGAGAGTGCTCCAAATAGTTTGAATTCTTTGGATACGTTTCCTGGTGGTCGGAGTATGTTGAAGTGGGTTAGCGCTAAGTTTTTGTTTTATGCTCCGACTACTTATCCAACTAGGATTAGTATAGAGCTTTGTCGTTTTACTAGTCAGGATATAGTACCTAATTATCCAGTTAATTCTGTTGTTGGCGATCTGCGTACTGCTTTTTGGCAATATTATTCGAAGAAGTGTGTTTACAATCCGATTGAACCATTGGATACGTCAATGCATCGTCACATTCGTGTGTTGAAGCGGGTGGTCTTTAGTATGGATCCTAAGGAGACAACTGAGACTGTAAATACTCGTTTCAAGGAAGTCAATTTCTTCTGTCGTCTCAATAAGGTTTGTTTGTATGCATGGAATAAGAAAGACCGTGTAAATATGTTGACTTCGGATAATGCTGTGACTCCTGGTGTGAATGATACATCGGTTCACCCGTTGAGTAGGTTGTTTATTGTTGTTCGTGGTTTGGCTGTAAAAGGTACTGCCTTCAGTACGACCATCCATCCGTCCTATGATTGTGTGATGAGGATGTGTCATCAGAATTTGTCGTAATTGTAACGATTATTGGATTCAAAAAGGTCTCGACTCCCTGGAGTGTTTAGCTGCACGAGACTACCTTACCTTATAGTCTCGTGCTAACAAGCTAAACATCCTAAACATCACTACAATGGCACTTAAGATTGCACTCCGGGTTGATAGGGATTTGGACTCGGTCAAACTTTTCTTGGAACGTTGTAGCGGGTTCGGAGTTCGCGAGGTTGCTGGTTCTAATGAGCATTGGCATTTTTTAGTGGAGACTGATTCTTATCGGAACATTCAGAGCTTTAGGGTAGCATTGACTCGGAAGATTCCCACTTTGAAAGGAAATGCTTGTTATAGTGCTACTGTCGTTAGAGACTTAGAGAAGTACGAGAGATATTTGGCGAAGGGCGAAAGTATGGACTTCCACAGTGGTGTGGCATTAAGGTGGCGGACGACTAACAGTAGCCGCTTAGCCGCCGTCGCCCATACACTTCCGCAACAGTGCAGCACTTGAATGGCGGACGACTAACAGTAGTCGTGTTATCCGCCGGCACCTATGGACTTCCACAACAGTGCGGCATTTGGATGGCGGACGACTAACAGTAGTCGCTTAGCCGCCGTCGCCCATGCACTTCCGCAACAGTGCGGCACTTGAATGGCGGACGACTAACAGTAGTCATTGGATCCGCCGGCGCCCATGGACTTCCGCAACAGTGTGGCATTTAGATGGCGGACGACTAACAGTAGTCGCTTAGCCGCCGCAGCTAACAGTAGCCGCAATTAAACTAATATCAGTATTAGTTAATACCTGTAAGCACCAACCGCGGAATTAACGGGTGTTAGTTAGTAATATTGGAGTTTGGTAAATCGGAGTGGACGAGCTAACCACCGACAGTTAGGTTTTGGCGCCCAAACCGTTGCGGAAAACCTTTACAGGATACAACGACTATCCCCCCCCTAAAGGCGACGTCCCCGTCACACACGGATCGTTATGCAAAACAAGATTAGTAAAACTAGCTAACGCGATACCACCTGGGACTGCACCCTAAGACGAGCCGCATCGAGCAATGGTTTGAGGTCGGGGGTGAAGTTACGCGCCGGTTCCCAGCTGTTGTGTTCGGACGAATACCCAGCCCATTTGACTAAGTACTCGTGCACAGTGCGCTTGCACCTAGCCTTACCCACGCGTCGAGTTCGATAGTCCAAAATTCGTTCCACTGCATACATGGTTTGCCTACCGGACAACCAAGTAGTAGGCGCGGCCTCTATAGCAGTAGGAGGCGCAGGCGCTTCCAGGATGGGTACAGACCCACGATATGGACGGACTAAGGACACGTGAAAGGTAGGGTGAACGCGCATTTCAGAAGGGAGTTCAAGTTGTACAGCAACCGAACCCACCATGCGCACAACAGGGTAAGGCCCAACCCAGCGAGGCAACAGCTTACGGGAACCTTCGGCCAGAGAACGCAGGTTCTTGGTGCTTAGCATGACCAGTTGGCCCTTGGTGAAGGTGACGTCCCGTTTGGACTTGTTGTAGTAGTCCGCTGTGCGCTGTTGGGCTGAGTCAAGGCATGCCTTAGCCTCTGTCAGTCGGGACACAAACGACTTGGCAAAGGTCTTAGCCGCGGGGACATTTACGTCAAGTTCGTGCAAAACAGGCAGAACAGGATTGTAACCGTAATTTAGAAAAAAGGGGCTTTGACCAGTCGAACGGCTAACAGCATTATTAATTGCGAATTCGGCCGCCGTCAAGCAGGTATCCCAGACAGAGGGTGTTCGACCCGCGAAGTTACGTAACATATCACCTAAAGTCCGATTAGTTCGCTCGGTTTGGCCATCGGACTGGGGGTGGTAGGCAGTGGAAAGGTTTATGCGCATACCTACCAACTTCCCCAGTGCGTCCCAAAATTTACTAGTGAATTGACTACCACGATCCGAAACGACAGACTTGGGGACACCATGCAGACGCACAACGTTATCAAAAAATAAACGTGCAGTGTGCTCTGCGGTGCAGGATGACGTGGTGGGTGCAAGGTGAACCATTTTCGTCAGGCGGTCGACCAGGACCAACACCGCGTCATATCCCCCCTCAGTTTTAGGCAACGCCACAACGAAGTCCATGGAAACACTCTCCCAAGGGGCCGCAGGGACAGGCAAAGGCTGTAACAGTCCGTGGGGCTTACCAGAGATAGACTTGTTACGCTGGCAAGAATCACAGGAGAGGACGTAATTCTCGGCATCCTTAGCCATCCGTGGCCACCAAAAGGAATGCCGAAGAATTTCGACCATCCGTGTGCAGCCAGGGTGCCCCGCCAACGGATCGTCGTGGAAACGGGAAAGTAACTCACGACGCAGGGAGTCATCATTAGGGACGACAATTTGACGATAAGAGCCTTCCCTGCGGAGCCAAAGACCATCTTGAAAAAGGAGGTGTCCCGTATTATTAGTGTCAGTGAACCAAGGGTCCGTAGCAATAGCAGCCTTAATACGCGCAGACAGATCAGAGGCCGAAACCGACCGCTCCAGGGAAGCGGTGTGACGAGTTGTGACAGACAGGATGGCGGAATGCAGCGAAGGATGCCGACTAAGAGCGTCAGCCACATTCAACGAGCCAGACAGATACTCCCAGTCGAAGTTAAACCGCGCGAAATATTCCATCCATCTAGCCTGCCGACGGTTTAACGAAGGCACACCTTGGAGAAACGTAAGGGGCTTATGGTCAGTTTTCAGCGTAAAGGGCCGGCCTTCCAGGTAGCAACGCCATTCTTTTAAAGCGTGTAAAATGGCAAGTAATTCCTGTTCCCCGGTGGTGTAACGGGTTTCAGCGCCCGAAAACTTCCTACTCGTAAAAGCCATGGGGCGGCCTTGCTGCAACAGAACAGCACCGGATCCGTAAAGAGAAGCGTCAGTCACTACCTCGACACGGAACGGCAATGAGTAATCGGGAAAACGGAGGATAATGTTGTCGGCGACTGCACGTTTTAACGCATCGAATGCCTGCTGGCACTCAGCTGTCCACGCGGCTAGCGACGAAAACGCACCCTTACGAGTCAGGTTGGTTAGCAGTGCAGCTATCACGGAATAACGCGCAATAAACTTACGAAAATAGTTCGTCAACCCCAGGAACTTACGAAGTTCCTGCAGAGAGGTGGGCGCTGGCCAATCCCGTACAGCAGCAGTTTTACGGGGATCCATCCGAACACCGTCGGCAGAGACGATGTGGCCAAGGTACTCCACCTGGGGTTGCGCCCAATGGCACTTAGAGAGCTTTGCGTATAGTTTCTCACGCCGCAGCACCTGGAGGACAGAACGCAAGTGCTGCAGATGCTCCTCGCGCGTCTTAGAGAAGACCAGAAGATCGTCAAGATAAACAATCAGAAACTTGTCAATGAAAGGATGAAAAAGACGGTCCATAACGGCTTGGAAGGTAGCAGGAGCATTAGTTAAGCCGAAACTAATGACCGTGTACTCAAAGTGACCAAACGGGGTGCGGAACGCGGTTTTCGGAATATCGGACTCGGAAATACGAATCTGGTTGTACCCCTGCTGGAGGTCAATCGAGCTAAAGAAGGCTGAACCGCGCAGCTTGTCAAGCAGGTCGTCAACGCGCGGGAGAGGGTAACGATTCTTAACCGTCGTAGCGTTCAAGCCCCGGTAATCAATGCACATGCGTAGACTACCATCTTTCTTACCCACAAACAGGATCGGGGCAGAATAGGGAGAAGTGCTAGGGCGGATCATACCCTTTTTCAGCAAGTCGGTAACCTGGCGCTTGACTTCGTCGAGTTCCAGAGGGCTGAGGCGGTACATCGGACGAGTCACCGGAGTCACGCCAGGAGTCACAGGAATTGGTAACGGCAGCGTTCAGTTGCAGTTTAGGCCGAACTAACAGACCATGCGCGCCTTTGCGAATAAGTCGAACTGCAGCTTTTCGACCTATGGGTTGAGGGGTGGTGTGCTGGCAGAGCGCGGCTACGGCGTAATGAACTTGCGGTTCCGACTGCGATCGCGCTCCACGGCAACGAAAGGCGCCTTATAAACGAGAGTCCCTTTTCGCAACCGCAGGGTGCACGACTCGAAACTAAGGACGCCCCCGTACCGCGAGAACGTAGAAGACCCTAAGATGTACGTGGCCGGTGCAGGCAACTCAGGCAACACATACGGATGCACCGACAGACGCAAAGGTCCCACCGAAAGACGCAATGTAACCCGACCTAAGATAGCCTGCTTATCCCCATTCGCGAGCGTGACATGCGACCAGGAACAGGCACTAGGCGTCAACCCAAGCCGCTTCACCTCAGAGAGATAAAGTCGTCGCTGGCGCCAGAATCAGCAAGCGTGAGTAGAGTATCGCTGACGACGCGGACTTGGACAAGAGGCACCCTTGCACCTGGCAGACTGAGGAGAGAGCAGAAAAGCCGAAAGACGAGGTGAAGTGTCACGCAAAGCGATAGCGGGACGCGGGGGATCATACCAAACGTCGAAGGCAGACATTGACCCGGGAAACGGCACAGGCCGACCCTCCAGATCGAGTCCGTTGAACAGCGGTGTCCTTGGACTAAACTGCAGAACGCGCTGCATCCCGGCCAGCAGGGCCGAAGCACAGGTTGCGGTGTGGGTAGGTGTAATGATGCATGCACGTTTGCAGAGGTGGTACGCTGCGCCTGCAACTCTGAAATAGAAGAGGGGAGGAAGAGAACCGTATGCCCACGCAGGTCGTTAGCAGAGAGAGACTGGGAACGCGGCACAAGCGGATTACACAAAGCATCCCCGTCACTCTTCGCAGAACGAGCATCAAACGTCAGCTTTCATCCAATAGCTCGCTCAACCTGCGCTAACACAGAGGGCAGCAGTGCCCTGGAAGCCTGCATGGCAGGCAGCTCGGTCTCTACTTCTAACCCAGGAGGAGTCCCCTCCTCAGCGGCCTGGGCAACCCCCTACTTCTTCTTGGGCCACAACGGGCAAACCCCCGTCGAATGGCCATCCCCACAACGCATGCACTTATTCCTCTTCCTGCGCTCCTCCAGCTCTGACTTAGTGCAGCAATACTTCTCTAGCCACTGGTCATCGTCACGTTTGCGTTTCTGTCCCATCTGCTGACTAGGCCCAGCCTCGGAAGGACCCTGATTACTTCTAGGACCCTTTTGCTGCCACCGGCGCTGTTCCCGGGGACCCCCCTTTGGCTTACCGGCACCCGGGGCGGCAACTGTGCCACCCTCTCTGCGCTCAGGACCCCCGACAGCGACAGCAGCGCGAGGAACGGGTGCCGGCGCCGCAGCAGGGGCGCCAACCGGGTCCAGCTCCGGGGCCTGCGAAAAGAGGGCATTAGCACGGGGAGCAGAACGAAAAGCTTGCTTTCGGGCAAGGAGGCGCATTTCTACGCCCAAAGCAAAACGGTAAAGGTGATTGTAAGAGGAAAACGGCATTCCTAGAAGGTCAGTAGCGCATTCGCCTATGAGTTCCTCAGATAGTCCACGTTGAAACCAGAAAATTCTATCTCCTTCTGAGAAGTCTGCAATAGGCGTAATAAGTGCCTCGAAACGCGACTGGTAGGAAGAGACGTTCTCGCCAGGGCGCATACGGTACGTACCACTCGCGAGGACAGAGCGAGCTTCCACGTCGCAGGGCAGGACTTCAGGAGCAAAACGGGCAAGTAACGCAGCAAACAGCTCGTCCAACGTGAACGAAATCCGTGCCGTTGACCACTGATCATACCAAGCTTTGGCGGCACCGTCCAAAGCGTTGGCGATGAACAGGCAACGAACCGGCTCCCGATCACCACCTCGAACTAGCTGGAGATACTGCTTCACATCCCTAACGAAAGCGCGCGTACTATCTGCCGCAGCACGACCTAAATCGCGAGATCGAAGGTCGGAAGAAAAGTTTAATCTAGGAACTGGGACGGAAAGTCTAAGTACCTCGACGTCCTGCACTGGTAAGAATGCAGCAGCCGTAGGAGCCCTTTCTGCGCCGCCAGCACCGTGTGCGGAGGAGGCTACAAGCATCGGCGGCGGCGGAACAGCGGCGATAGGTGTGGGATCCTGTGCTACAGGAGGCACTGGGATAGCGACAGGGTTAATAGGGACTACCGGGGCAGCGATAGGGACTGTCCGTGCGGGACCACCCTCAACGACTAAATCCGGCGGACCCCAGCGATTTCGCCTAACCCCATCCGCTACGTTCCAGGAAGGGGGAACTACACTTAAAGCTCCCTGCTGACCATCCCCGTGGACAGGTAGAGGCGCGTTTCCGGAGTTGGCAGGCAACATGACGAAGCGGTCCAACCCGAAAAGCGAAGTGAACAAAAAAAAAGGTAGCTAAGGTAACCCTACCGAAAAGTAAGACCTCCTCAGCACAGTGATGGACCGCCTCGATTGCTTGCAATGCACCACGGGAGAGGTGCACAAGCTCGTGCAAGCGAGGGATCGCAGCAGAGGTAGGGATAGCAGAACCCGCTACAACGAGAGGGCCCGCGGATGCGGCGGCAGCCATCACCACATTGCCGAGGTCAGCAGCGAAAGTCGCCAAGGGGCCGAAATCTTCCGAATCAGCCGATGTAACCTCTTCACTAGGGAAGTTCATACTAGTGCCAAATGAAAGAAAGAGTGCGGAAGCGGAGATGAGACTGGTCCGTAAGGAACCCGTCTCGATACCAGATTTGTTGTAGACTTCAGACGACACAACCACATAATGGGGGCATCGAAAGATACCGATTGAGACAAGTGTCTTGAATAAGTAGTCATCAGTGACTCCACTTGGGCCTCGCGCCGATAAGGATTCCCAGTACGACTGGGTGGCGCTGTATCCAGAAGCCGTAGTTTGCAGGAACTACTCTCGCTCGGTCAGACGAAACTGGGACGCAGGTCCCAGCTTTACGTAAGTAAAACCCCCGCCCATACGCAGGTATGGACTTCTGCAGTGGTGCGGCATTAAGGTGGCGGACGACTAACAGTAGTCGCTTAGCCGCCGTCGCCCATACACTTCCACAACAGTGCGGCACTTGAATGGCGGACGACTAACAGTAGTCGTGTTATCCGCCGGCGCCTATGGACTTCCGCAACAGTGCGGCATTTGGATGGCGGACGACTAACAGTAGTCGCTTAGCCGCCGGCGCCCATGCACTTCCGCAACAGTGCGGCACTTGAATGGCGGACGACTAACAGTAGTCGTTGGATCCGCCGGCGCCCATGGACTTCCGCAACAGTGCGGCATTTAGATGGCGGACGACTAACAGTAGTCGCTTAGCCGCCGCAGCTAACAGTAGCCGCAATTAAACTAATATCAGTATTAGTTAATACCTGTAAGCACCAACCGCGGAATTGACGGGTGTTAGTTAGTAATATTGGAGTTTGGTAAATCGGAGTGGACGAGCTAACCACCGACAGTTAGGTTTCGGCGCCCAAACCGTTGCGGAAAACCTTTACAGGATACAACAATTACTGCCTGCTATGCACTTTTCTGCATGCCACCGTGCGGCCTGCCTATCCCTCCCTTGTCTTTGTCTCATCTTGCATGCCGTCCTGACCCGCATGCCCCTTCTGCTGCTTTGTTGGCTCGTCCGGCTCATCATGCTCAGGCTCCTCCGTCTTCATCAGCGAGCTGCACTGTAACACAGCAAAGGCGTAACCCGGGATGCTCAGGTTGGCATTTGCGTCGTTAGATTGCCCCCCACTTAGCAATGGACGTCCTCGGCCATTATTTCGAGCACAGGAGCCATCCCACCTCGCGCCAGTGCGCTGGTTTATCCATTACACCATGAAATCGCCAATTTGCGACTTGCTGGTTGCCAGAATCGAACCGCCGACCCGAAGTTTATTTCGGAATTTGTGCGGTCCCGTCTCGATACCATTGTAACACAGCAAAGGCGAAACCCGGGATGCTCAGGTTGGCATTTGCGTCGTTACATGCACTATGCTGACACTGCCACTGGGGGTGCCACCAAGCAGTACACCGAGGTGCTTACACCCGCCATGTTTGACTTCAGCACGCTGGCGGTGTTGACGTACTCTTTCACCGCCGCTGGTGGCTCCACCTCCCACACCGTCCTGCTGGATGGCTCTGCGCCCGCCGGCCTGGTGGTCAGCAGCACCCTGTTTGCTGGTGACGCCATGGGCGGCCAACATTGCGAACTTGTACCAGCTAGGGCATCCGGCCTAGACCCACACTGACTGCAGATTGCAGGCGCGACCTCGCGTGTACTTTTCGGTACTGTCTTGGTGGCAGAGTAAGCTTGCTGGAAATGTAGCGGGCCCCCCTGTGTTCTGGTAGCTGCTTGGGCCTGTTGCTAGTCCGTGTTTTTGCTCGGAGCGGTTTTTAGCCAGTTTGTATATTACGTATGTAATTTTGGTTTAGTGCCCCGGCCTGTGGTTTTCTTTTACCGCCATGCACAGTTTTCAGGGGAGCAAGCTCGGGGAGCTGTGGTGTTCCCACAAGGTTTGCTGTGGAGCGGCCTCGTGCAGTTTTGCGGAGGGAACACATAATTCCCACAGCATGAGGTAGAGCATTTAAGGCTGCACCATGATTGCGGAGCAATCATAAATCAACATGAACCCCCACCCCGCTGATAAGGGCCCCATACATGCAGCATTTAACTCAGGATCTTTCCGCAGGAATCCCCCTATCCTCAGAGGCTAAGCCTGGTATCCAAGATTATCCCAAGTACGGCCGAAAAGGATGCACCATGCATCTGAGGAGGCTCGAAGAATTTTCTCACGAAAGTTTTGAGAGCATGCAGTGTGACAGCACTGCACGCTCTACACATTCAATCTGACGAAAGTTTTGAGAGCACGCAGCGTGGCAGGACAGCACGGCACGCTCTGCACATTACCTAACGAAATTATTCAGAGATCATGGCATGGGAGCTCGGAACGGCAGTGTGCCCTATAGAATCTTCTCGAAAGAATGTGTAAAGAGCCCCTGCTACTTTTCGACAATTCTATAACAATGGCCATGTAAAGTTGGTCCCAAGCGACCATTGTGCATTCCGTAAGCTCAGCTTTGGCCAGCATCGGCTGCGACAGCATGGGCCAACAGCTGCCTGAAGCACCAAAGCAATAACTGATGCATAGGACAGGAGGTTGAGCGACGCAGATATGTGCGGAACTGCCATTGTGAGTAAAGTAGCCAGTCCTGTGCCGTTAACGGGGTGGCCAACTACAGTGGTTTTTTGCAACTCCAAGGCCTGACAGTGTGGGGCCAGCCTGCAAGACTGTCGCCTTGTCCCCATTCCACACTGCTGTCATCCAGAGCTCGTCTACAGGAAACGTCACAAACCGCTGGCAGCACTCCTTGAACACCCGCAATGTCGGCACTGCCAGCTCACCCGCGCCTACCGGTGCAAACTTGGCGGCGCTGTAGGCCACTATCACCTTCTTGTTAGGGTCACCATCCTGCAGCCGCTTGAAGAACTGTGCAAACACTCGCTTCTCGCCACCGTACAGGTGCAGCAGCGGCTGCACCCACCGCGGCTTGAGGTGCTCCCTCCACAACATCTCACTGTTGTCCAACACCACAGCCACGTGATGACGGAAGCCCTCCACATCCACGCACTTGGAGCTGGTGGCAGCCAGCACTGCCAGCGCCTGCCGCATGGCAGGGTAGCTCTGCCACGCCGTGCTCTGTGTGTTGGCCTTTACCACGCCGCTCTCCACGCTCTCCACGTAGTACTGCTTGCGCGTCAGCTTGTAGCTGGGCGGGCTGCTGACCCAGCCTCTTCTTGACGGGTTGCTGAGCCAGCCTCTTGACGGTGTAGATGATGTTGGTGCGGCCCGGGTCCACACCCACCACCTCCGCACCTGGGTGCGCCTCCAGCAGCTGCACCAGCCGCCGTCGCTGCACCTTCGCGTCCACTGTGTCTGCCTTGGCAGCAAGGCAGCAGCAAGGCAGCAAGGTTGGCAGCAAGGCAGCAAGGTTGGTTTCGCAACCCGCTGCACCCCTGGACATATTGTCCCTGGGGCGCTTGAAGTGGAAGCAGGCGGCCGTTCCGTCCGTGTCCATGGTCCCTGTGAAGGCTGCCTGCCTGCCGCTTATGCGGCCAATCTTGAAGGCCGCCTCCCAATGTGAAGGACCCAACGCTGTGAAGGCGCCCATGCCGCAGGCCACACCTACATAGCCCGCCTCGTGTAGGATGCCATGTAGCACGGACGTATCGACTGTGATGAAGTGCGAAAAGAACTTGGGAGAATCCTTGACATTTTAGGATGATCCTAAGCAGCTCTGTAGATACTGTCATACCCAGGGCTGTGTGAACACGTTCCCGCAGCTTTGACAGACAGATGAATGGATCGGCCAAAACCATGGCCCGCAAGGCGGGCCCAATCACAAGCGACTTGGAAGATTGTCATGGTGGGTAGGGCTTACGGGCTGGACAAGCCAGCCATCTCGCGACTGTGGAGTGACTGACTTGCAAAACAAGAGCGGTCTTCCGTAGACTGTGCAACAATCCATACACATGCGCCGCCAGGTGGCGACGGTCAAGGGGGTACATCTCCAGGCGCTCCTCCAAGACAGCAATACAAAGCTTTGACCGTTTCAAACCCGCTTTGAGGTGTAACACAATTCACTGTATGAATCTGTGCCAAGTACAGAAACAACATCACGCGCACGGGGGGTGTGGGACACGGCCCGCTGGGCCCAAGTTGCTGAAAGTCCTGCTGTTGTGAACGGCTCATTCGCAATACGTGCAGCAGCCAGCAGCAAAGGGTCGCGGTTTACATTGAACAGACAGCTGTCCATGTTCACTTCGGCTCAAACGGCCGTGTCTCTTTTTTGGAGCTGCGACCGGCACAATCGTCCCCACATTCAGAGTGAAGGGGAGCAAGAAGAACTCATCTCGGTTCATGGTGTCGATGCTGAATGTGTATTCACTGTCTGTGTCTGCACCCGTGGTGTCTGCCCACCCGCTTGGGCACACACAGGTTGGCCTCCATGTCACGTGTAACACACGGCAGTGGTGCCATGGTGACCAGTGTTTTTTTTTAAGTAATATATTACTTTTAAGGAATAAAGAGGCCTTTTTGGCCTTTGGAAATAAGGAACAAAGTGAGGCCGATCCGTACATTTTCATTCCTTCAGCCAAAAACGTCCATTGCTGCCAGATTGCTCCGTAGTGTGCAGAACTTAGTATTATTGATCATAAAATAGATATGAGGGGCCGTAAGAAGGTCAAGCCCGTGAGTCAACGCGGCATAGCAGAATGTATGACCGGTCCTTCCATAGACAAACACGCAAAAGGCAACGACTTGAACGCCGAACAAACACAAAAACAGCAAGATAAGTCTAAAATTTTTCCTGATAAAGGCGTTTGGGACGGCGGTGCTGTTGTCGGTAATGCATCGGCAATGTTGCTGCCAGCGGCGACCGATGACACGGGCGCCATTACCCCTGCCTTCCATGGCGGTTGTGATCAGCATAAGCGCAAGCTGTCACCCAATCAGCTTGACAACAACGAATGCGGCGAGGCGCCCAACCCGAGTGCTCGCAGTGCCAAGCGGGCTCAGACACAGCGCATCCGCAAGGGCATGAGCACCTAGCATTGTGTGTGCGGATGTTTACCCAGGACCTGTTCGATCTGGGCACGTTCCCGTTCCGTGACGCACTGAGGAAGTGGCTGGACAGCAGCAGCAGGGGCCGGTACATGATGAACCGGTAGAGTCCCAGTGTGCTGTGGTTTGCAGTGGCGGGTGACGGCCTTTGATTTGCTAT
The DNA here is from genome assembly GCF_000143455.1 of Volvox carteri f. nagariensis. Classification (NCBI taxonomy): domain Eukaryota; kingdom Viridiplantae; phylum Chlorophyta; class Chlorophyceae; order Chlamydomonadales; family Volvocaceae; genus Volvox; species Volvox carteri. Next base: position 35,486 of record NW_003307638.1, read on the forward strand.
GCGGTTGCTTGCTTTGGGCCTTTGCTTGGTCGGATTTACTTTTTGTTCACAAACAGTGCCAGAACTATCTATGCATGTGCATGAAGCGTGCGCACATGAACGAAAACGCGCCAACGCAGTGCGTGCCTCTTGGTCTATGAGGGGAGTTGTAATTTATCGGGGGGGGTCTGGGGGG
>NW_003307638.1:35710-60877 GCF_000143455.1 Volvox carteri f. nagariensis
CAGCACCCCACTCTTAAGGAATACATAACGGCGACGCTAGCAACTTTGTTACTTAGGTTGGAATAAATTGAGACCCCCCCTAAATGAAAAAAAAATCACTGATGGTGACGCGGTCCGCTCTTGTTCAACGTGTTTATATGTCGATGCTCTGTTTCTTTGTCACAGTCAAGCCGCCACCCCGGGTGCCCCGACGGCTGGCAGCTACACTGGGAGCCTTGCGCACAAACACGCCGCACATGGACACCGTGTCCTGCAGCTCGCTCAGCTCAGACTCCGACACGTTGCTCATCATCTCCACGCGGTCAACCGTGTGGGGGCTCGCGGGTGTAGGTGTCTTCACCGTGGCGCCCGCGCCTGCTTGACCGAGAATGGCCTGCAGGTTGATGTCGCCGAGGATGTCATCCATGTTGGGCCCACGCATCACAGGGCGTGTGGCCTGCGGCTGCAGGGGAGGTGGGACCATGTGGGGGAGAGGGGGCGGTGAGGGGGCTGCTGCGGCCCGCACTGGACCGCCAGCAGATGGAGCGCCAAACATGGATCCCAGGAAGTCGCCCACCCCGCCACCGCCGCCGCTGCTGCCCCCAAACAGCGAGCCCACGAGCCCCATGATGCCACCGCCGTGGCCTGCATGGCCTGCATGCCCGCCAACCTGGCCCCCGTCGTCCGCTGAGGCCACCGCCGCCGCAGCAAACTGCCACGCTAGCTCCGGGTTCTGCCGCATGACCGCCTCGGCGCCGGGCAGAGAGCCAAACATCTTCTTGCTGATGTGGAACATGATGGCGCTGCCGCCCAGCGCCATGAGCAGCTTCAGCTCGGGGGCAACCCTGGCCTTGCCCTTGTACTTTTCGTGCAGCTCCTCAAAGATCTCATCATAGTCGCCGATGTTGTCGGTGATGCTCTCTGACCAGCCATCCAGCTTGATGTCAAATGGGTCGAAGCGGCCGTTGAGGAACTCGACGCCCGACACGACCGCCATCAGCATCCTGCATTGGAACTGCACGGACACGTCCATCTCGCAGTCGCACTTCAGGTGCTCGTACTCGGTGCACATGTCGTCCAGGCTTGACGCCATGGTTAACTTCTTAGGCAGCTTGGTGCCCTTGTGCTCGATGCACTCAAACTGGTAGAGCAGCTCGCGCTTCATGGCCAGGATCTCCTCCTGACTGAGCTGCTTCTGCATGCGGCGCAGCTGCGACACCATGGACGATGTCATGGACGCGTCAGACGACCCGCTGGTTGTGGAGGACACGCTGGACGAGGAGGGCTGCCGGCTCGTGGGCGCGGGCGCGGGCGCGGGCCTGCCTCGCGCCTTTGCGGCGGCAGCTGGTCTGGCGGCAGACTGCGGCGGGTCCTGCCTGGCCTGCCTGGCCCTGCCGGACACGGAGGAGAGCGGCAGGGATCCCTGAGACTGCAACCCATCCTCCTCCTCCTCCTCCACCTCCTCCTCGTAGTACGTCTCGCCGCCCTCATCCCCGCCGCCACCGCTCCCGCTGCACAGAGACTCCGAGGACGAGGCGGAGGAGCGTGATGAAGAGCCCGCCGAGGGTGCTTTGTCCTTGTTCCTGGCGCTGGGGCTGCACTTTGCGCCCGCAGCACGGCGGCTGCTGTTACGGGACACATAGCTGGACGCCACCGACATGGCGTCTATGCTGGCCTTCTTTTTGGGGTTCATCAGGAGCTGCATGCCCAACAGGTCCTCTGCCTCTAGCTTGTGCATGCTGCGCGTCGTGTTGCAGCGGGTAAGGTGCGACACGCTGTGACTGTGTGAGGAACTGGCTGAGACTTCTGAGTGAAGCGCGAGAGTTTTCTTGGGTGGCTTTCAACGCAGATGGGAGCGCGAGCTAGAAGTACAGCCTCTTCATCTCGGTCGAGTGCTGCGTGTACAGGCGGCACAGCTTGCGCCTCAGCCAACGACACGTGCTGACCTCATCCTGCATGTCTGCATACTTGCCAGAGACGCCACCGGACGAGTTCTGCATCACAAGCCGCTTGAACAGCACCGTGCCAGATTGCACAGGTGGTCATACGCGCCAAAAGCGTCGTACAGGGTGCCTCCCGGGCTGCTGAGTATCAGGTATAGGCGTGGCTTGTCACACTCACTGCACGGTAGGGGCAGGGCCTTCACCGCCCTGTACATCGTGCTCACAAGCTTGGGCATGGAGCGGCGGGTGACGCCGTACCGGCAGCAGGCGCCAAACATCCCCATAGAATGCGGCCTTGTCCGTGTCTAGGATGTGGCACACTCTTTGTGACTCGTTGGCGCCGTCATCTTCGCGGCTGTCCTCGTCTTCACATGCAGGGCGGGGGGTCATTGGTCCTGCAATCTTGATCGCTCCCTTTATGCCCGCTTCGACAGTCCTGTTCACCCAAGCCGCAAATCAACTCTCTGACCGCGTGTGAGCTGTGTATAGAGGTTCAAAACAGAAACACTGCGGATGCTTCATGAATGTTTTCAGGCACCATGCTCGGCGTGCACTATGGCGAGGAGCATGCTGTCGCACAGGTCGTCCTTCTTGGCATGTGATTCCATGAAAGTCACCCACCTGTCTTGGTCTTGAACTTGGGACTGCAGGTACGCCCGAGCGGTGGCGATGCCAGACGCCTTGTTGTCACGATAGGTCTTTGCGATGTTTTGGGGGCCTGGAGCTGATTGGGGGCTGGTGTTTTGGGGTGTTTGGGGGCCTGGCGCTGACTCTTCGCCCGCATGCAGGGTGCCGCTGCACTTGGGCACGATGGGCGCTTTGCGCTTGCCTGCGCTTACAAGAACCGCACCCATCACCCGCAGCTTGCTGCAGGCTGATATGAAAGCCACCCTCCGAACCCTCCAGGGGTGGTCTGACCGCACACGGACCTGTTGAAAGTAGCCATATATCAGCACTTGCAGCGTCTTCATAGTGGGTTTTTTCAGCACGGGCTGGTTCTCTATTACCACCGCGTCCATCAGACTGCCCGTGGCGCTCCACCACACGCCGCCGCTGCTCATCCGCTGCGCCAGATCCTTGAACAACGACGCGCATATCTCATCGAGGTCGATCTTCACCGCCTTGCAGCCGTCCTCCACCAGCCGGATCAAGCCCCAGTCCAACACCTCGACGGGCCGCTGCTGCTGCTCCACCGTAGATGTCTCCTCTCCAACACAACTGATATCCCGGCCCTTAGGGCTCGGCTTGCGCGACTTTGCGGCCCTTTTCTCAGCCATGAAGCCAGGCTGGACTCGCAGGAGACAGTACGCGAGGTTACGGATGCCAACATCAAACACAAGCACGGTGCGGGGCTGCTGGGCCGCGCCTTCACTCATCTCCGGCTCTCCTTTTACCTGAATGCTTCTGCTCCGAGGCATGGCGCTGCAGCTGCTTTTGCAGCTTTTGGTTGATAACCTCTACTGCATTGCCCTTAAATCCACGCTTTGATGCGACAGACACTGCGCAGCGCAACAGCATGGACCAGAACACGTCCTTCCAGCCATCGCGGCAATCACGGGCTGCAGACGTCACGGCCTGGTGCAGCACGGCGTAGTAATGGGCGGTAAAGGCCTCCTCCGACATCTGCTTGTGCACCGGGGGGAACAGGCCGCACACCCTAAGCTCCTCCTGGATGGCCAGCATGTTCTCCCTCAGTGCACTCAGCGGCACGTGCCGCAACACGTCCTGGTACAGCACGTAGTTGTATGTTGGGCAGTGCAGCGTGTGCCCGTATTCCGCGGCAACTAGCAGGTTGTTGTTGTCGATAAGGACGGTGTCCTGCAGCATGTCCGCGGCTCTGACCTGGTAGCCCTTCTTTGCGAGGGCTCGGTGTGCCATGGGGGCAACGTGCACGATGGACTTGTGCCGGTCGCCCGCCCCGTCGTCCACGAGGTGCTGGCGTGTGAAGATGGGTCGGTTGAACTTGATCCCCAGTGCCTTCTCGATGCACGGCACCAGCACGTGCGCCCACACATGGTCCGACGCCGTGTACACGAAGAACTCGACGTGGGGCAGGGCGGCAGACAGGCCGTTGTGAAAGTCGGCGAAGCGGGGGCGCACCAGGTGGTGCTGCAGCACATCCACGAGGCTGGCCTTGAACATGGGCTTGCGTGACGGCTGGTAGCGCTGCACCAAGTGCCACTCAACAACCTGGGGCAGGACGTTGCCCACTATCGTGCCATCAATGTCGTAGAACACAGTCAGGACCATCGTGAGATTCCTTCGCCCCTAGACTATATTGAGAATAGAAACCGCTCTCTGTGTGGCATCGTAGGCAATCTGGGGTGTGTAGGGTGGTGTGTAGACCTGCTTGTCCTTTCGGGGCAGCCTTACAACGGGGGGACAATATTGTTGTAGACAGCCGGCCGCCCATTTGCATTTGCGCAGCGCTCAAAGTCACGGCTCAATTTTGCACGGGCAGAATCAGAAGGTCCTGTGAGCGCACACCACATCATCCATGCACCGCCAGTCTGCAGCGGCTCTGGTGGCGCTGGCTACCCTGGCGACGGCGCTAGTGTTCCTGCGGCATGTTGCATGGACGCGGCAGTCCCTCAGCAACATTGACTTTGAGCTGGTGGTGTGCATCCTGCTGTCGCTGCTGGTGTGGGCAGCACACCTGGGCCATGACACGGCTGACATGGCTGACCAGTTCTCGGAGCAGAACACCCTCGACACTGAAGCATTCGCAAAGCTGCTGGCACTGCCAAGTGACGCTCGCACGCTGATCGTGGCGCCCATTGACAACCTCATCCGCAATGCTACTGGCAAGACGAGCAACTCCAGTGACGAGCTACAGGCAGTTGCAGAGGCAGATTATGAAGAGGCCAAGGACCCGTACGTGGGCAGAGTGGTCCGCACGGCCCTGGTAGACCCGGTGGGCAACCAGACGGTGGAGGACGTGTACACCCTGGACCCGAAGCTCTTTGGAAAGATGAAGCTGGAGTACAAGCGCCTAGACGCCTTGCTCGCCACGCTCCATCGTGTGGCTCCCGATTTGTACACGCGGCTGCTCGGTAGCCAACCAGCGGGCGGGGCAGCGCTTGCCCAGCAGTAAAACCAACAACATACGCAAATATACCCCCGCCACCGTGTACGTGAATCGCGTAAAATATGGGTAGACTGTAATGTAAGCACCTCGCCCTGCTGAGGTCGTGACGTCAGCAACCATCCGAATGCAGCCGTGTCCGGTCGACAGAGAGCATAGGACAAAGTGCTTCCGCCGCAGTGACGGTAGGTGCACACAGGCCAATCCCTGGATTGAATTTTTGGCTTCTCACAAGGGCGCACGTGACGGCGGAATCCGTGACATGGGTGCCAAGTACCGTGATCCAGTGATGAGCCGGTGAGAGCCACTTATCTGCCAACCGCGTGTCATGCACTGGGGTAGCAATGCAATGCGAGCCCAACAAGAACATGTAAGGCAGCAAATCTGCGTCTTCACGCGCTCCAGGCAGCAGGGCCACGTCCGTAAAGCTGCCCCACGCAAGCCTCGCTCTGATGCCGCTGCCGTGCCTCGACCACGGCCATGGCCGCGGGAGAAGGAGCAGCAGAAGAAGCAGACGGACAATGAGAAGGAGCAGCAGAAGTTGCGGGAGCAGAGGCAGAAGGAGCGGGAGCAGAGGCAGAAGGAGCGGGAGCAGCAGCAGAAGGAGCGGGAGCAGAGGCACAAGGAGCAGGAGCAAACTCCGCTGCGCAACACTGCTAGGTTGCCGCGTTCCTCCCCCGAAGGCTCAGCCGACGCACCTCCGCCGTCTCCCAACAAGCGCGCACACCAGCCGATGCAGCACATCAAGCAGGCGGGCAGCGTGGAAGCGCTGGTGTGTGCCCGTGAGGGCATCACGGTGCATCATGCCACACCTAGGATGTACTCCATGCCGCACCCAAAGGTCGTCACCAACACGTTGGAGCACGTCCTGACGCTGCAGACGTCAGGTGACAGCCACTGCCTCTTCCACTGCCTGGGCATCACGCTCGGTGCCGAGTATGCAGACGTCCTCACGGCACATGATGAAGCGGTTGCCATGCGCCTGTGAAGCATCTGCACCCAGTCGATGTGGAACATGTACAACAATCAGGCACTGATAACAGAACTCGTGAGGATCGACGACTACGTGGCGCAGGTTAGGAACGGCCAACCGGCGCAGGATGTGCTGACCAACGTTCCAGTGTCAGCCGAGATACTTGGCCCGGCGGCTGATGAGTACAGGGCGGCCCTGACAGTGGCTGCAAGCGGTGGGCGCCAGGACGTGGGCTACATCCCAGCGGGCATGGCCATGCTGCTGGGCCTTCTCCTGGGCCTGAAGGTCCATCTGTACACGGCCGTCGGTGGTGCTATGGCGGATGACCTGGAGGGCACAGTGTTTGTAAGGGTGACACATGCTGCGCACACAACGGGCATCCGTGACACCATCGGCACTCCCGCAGCCGCCAGGTTTCCCATTACCAAGTCATGTACCATACCGTGGCAGGGTCGCATGGCCAGGCCCTGGGGCACTACGTGCTGCTCGTGACGGCTGGCAACACAGCGGCCTGGCCCATGGGTGACTCGTACATCCCACACTACATGCAGCCTGTCAGCCCCGGCACCCGTAACCGCGTCGGAGTGCTGGGATACCTCGACCGTGCCGCGCCCAGGTGCACCGCCAACGCCGACAGGGACCCTGCGCACCTGGCCCGCCACCTGTACATTGCCGATGTTGTACACGGTGCACAGTACGTGCTGCATGCGGGCGGTGTGCCGCCTTCCAAACCAGATGCGCCAGGGTGGCCTGAGGCAAGGGAGTGGTATGCGGGCGCTGCCCCCTGCTTTCCACCTGAACGATGCAGAGTGCAACGTGGGCCGCGGTGCACTGCTGGTGGTGCCGCAGTGGAGCATGCTGCCGCCGGATGTGGCCTTCCCGCTGAAGTGCTGGCACAAGGTGCGGCTGCTGACCGGCACTGCACCCCCGCTGATCAACCGCGAGGATATTACCATGCTGGAGTTTGAGGACGTGGACGTGAACGATGTCTGGTTCATGGGGCCGTACGATGACTGCAACAGGTACGCCTGGATCCTGGAGGACAGCATGGTGCAGCAGCTCCGCAACAGCTCCACCGTGAGCATCAACCACCATATCCAGGTTCCTATCGCCTCGCTGTGTGTGCTGAGCGGGCGCGGTGACATCAGCGCCGACCTGCACAACACGCTTCAGACCAGGTGCCTCAACCCGTGCCATGTGCTGCGCAACATGCTGCCAGCCCTTGGCGACCGGGACATTTTGCTCCTGCGGCAGATTCTCAAGCTGGCGTTTTACATAGGGTGGGTGTACCGTGGATGGCAGGGCCCTGGCGCTGGGCTGCCGCTCCAGAAGCTGAACATTCATCCCCATGCGCAACGGGCCCCAGAATGATGGGAGCGGCGCCCGGCGCCTGGTGTCCCGGCCCAGCTTGCGCAGGTGTTGGACGGGGTGGTGGGAGGCCTGCTGGCGGCTCTGCAGGCCGTGCTACGCCACTGCGAGTCCGTGCTGACTCCCCCCACGCTTCAGATGTTCAAGACACTGATGCCCCTGCAGAGGGTCGATCCCAGGACTCGCGGCTTTGCAACAATGCCGCCTGGCCGCAATAACATGTTGCAGATGCGCATTGAGGCTTGCGCTCGCGGAGAGGCGTGCACAGCAATGGCCAACGCAGTCATCATCAAGTCAAGCTTTGCTTACATGAGTATTGTCCTGGGAGCCTTCATGCAGGGCGTGGACCCGCAGCTGGTTGCTGCAAAAGTCTAGAACTGGAAACGGACTCCAAACGGCGGAGGTTGCGATGTTCAGGGCCCTAGGCAACATTTTTTGTTTTCATGTATCGGAAGAGTAGCCGTACAGCGTCCGCACAGCATGGTGAAGAAGGCCTTCTGGGCACATGAAAAAAGGAAAAAAATCACGTTGTCCTTTTCCAAAGACAAAGGCAAAAGGCGGCTTCCATTCCCTACAAAACGCGTGATGTGTGCCCCGAACAATATGTGCTGTTGAAGCAGGTCCACGGCATAACACCCACCAGCCTGGCATGGGCGCTGATGCAGCGAGCCCCCTGCTGGAAGCGGTTATCAGGACAATCAATGCAATCCCGCGGACCATGTATGCTGCCTCCATGGACGCGACACAGAAAATCGCTGGCAAGCTGCAAGAGTACGCCGATGTGATGGGGGGATCCTATGTGAGTGGCGACAAGGACACGCGTGGCCTGGTCGTGGAGAGGCGGCACCGCAGGTACCTGGACGACCTGCGCCGCCGAGACATGCCTGCGTACCGCCGCTTGCTCGAGCTGGCTGATAGGGCCGAGGCAATGCCCCCGCAAGAGCGGGAGAACACGCTGAGATCCTACTTTTCGAGCCCCCTGCCAGCCTGATACACTGATGCACCTAGGTCGGGTTGGTCAGGTCGGGTTTCCATTTTCAGCATAACCTAGGGTGTAGTGGCGACCGCCACGCAAGCGAGGGGGCCTACAGTGCCCGGAGGGGCGATGCCGCCCCCTGTCATGCTGCCACCTGCTGGCCCCATCAGGCTCAGAGGGCCGCCAGGCCGGTGGCGCGACCTGCCGCCTGAGATCTTGGCCACCACTGGTATGGGGAGGCGGCACGGGGTCAGCCACACCACGCAGCAGGTCCTGCAGCTTGAACCGCATCTTCATGCTGACAATGGGCATCAGCTGGGGTGCAGTGGTGGTCAGACTCGCCTTGAGGTCCACGGTGCAGGCAAGATGCAAGCAAGGCATGGCCTCCAGCAGCAGCTCGACCACCAGGCTCCGCACGCCAACAGGACGATCGGGACAGCTTGCAGCGTCCAGGCCCTTGGCCAAGAAGGCCTGTAACTGGCTCATGTGGTCTTCGCCAGGCGCACCACCTTCATATGCAGCCGCTCCAAGGGGTCCGCTCAGGAGCTGCATGGACACCCTGCATCACGCCATGAGCGCTGCTTTTTCCTTCACCGCCGTGCAGAAGGTGTCGTACTCCCTCTGCACGTCGTGCTCGTGCCCCACACGGTCCAGCAGCACTGTGTCGGCAGCCATGCCGAAGAACGCATCCACAAAAACGTGCACACAGGCCGCGACGCCCTCACCCTTCATGGAGAACACGTCAGCCAGGAGGGAGAGGTACACCTTGGTGTAGCTGTGCTGCCTGGTGCAGCATGCCAGCAGCATGCTAGCAACGTTGGCAGCCATGCTGGCCGCCATGCAGCGGTGGAGTTTGTCCCAGATGACTGCCCTGTTCGAGCCGTTTGCCTTGTTGGTGAGGGATATGAGCTCTAGACGCAGCCTGTCGCCTTGCAGGGGCTGCTGCTCCGCCCGCTGGGTGCTATCCTACCGTGCCAACCGCTAGCGTTCCTCCAGCAGCAAAGCCGCCGCTGCGGCCCGGAGCGCGAGCGTACCCACGCCCCCCGCGGCCGCTACGCCTTCCCCAGCCGTGATGCCTCGGACCGTGCGACGCAGGCGGCGCGCTGTGCAGAGCATCAAATGGCTCCTCTTGGAAGCACCTGTGGCTCGCGATGATCTCGTCAAGCCTTGCAGCCACCGCAGCATCCAGGCGGCAGTCACCCTGCACTCTCGCTTCCTTGTATGCTGAAGCCATGGCTCCAGGTGCAGCGAGGCGGACAATGGCAGCAGCGCTTGTGGCGTCGAGGGGGGTCTGTTTTGGGCAGGGCTGGGGTGATCGGTATCAGTAATGCGAAGGTGGATTCCTTATGCGGATTTGTTTGTCCCGCCTGCCGGGTGCGTTGGCGCCTACATGCCCGACAGCAGCTGCACCAGTGCCACGCGGTCCTTGTAGCCCGGGCTCTTGAGCACCAGAGAGCCGTCTTGGTTGAGGACCAGCAGCGTTGGATAGCTCGCCACTCCGTGTGCGGATGCGAGAGATGCACATGCATCATCCTGGTCCATGAAGCAGATGGCAGGGGCGGGCTCCACACGGCCCGCGCTGGCCTTGGAGGCCACCAGCGCCTCCCATTCGGGGATCTGTTTCACCGTCCAGCCGCAGCGGCTGGAGCCCGCCATCACTGCACGCTTGGGCCCCTGCTGCGCAAAGGCTTCACCCGCGGTCTTGCTCACGGGGCATGCGGATGGGCCATAGTAGATGTTGTACAGGTAGAACAGTGTGTAGCACAGCAGCACGACCAGGCTGAAGATCAGCAAGTAGGTGATCGCGTCATCCATTGTCAGCTTCACTCCGCTGCTTGCGGCAGGCACGTTGCCCATACACGGGGTGGACGGGGGATGGGGCGCCTTGACCATGCGCACGTGTGTGTTATGAAGGGCCGTTGGACGAGATGCCAGGGAGCAAGATATAGTAACACCCCAGAAAATTTGCGCATTGCCCTTTTATCCACGCTCTGCCACGCGGGCCCACACAGCCCCCACACAACCCGCACAGCCTCACTTCTTCGCAACACCCGCTGCAACTAGATACTGCACCAACCAGTCCGTGCCGAACTGTTCGCAGACGCTCCTGAACACAGCACCGCCAACAGTGATCTGGCGACCCGACACAATGCTGACCACCCGGCGGATGCCCTTGCTGTGCAGGATGACTATGGTGCAGTCAACAATGTCGCACGACTTGCTCCCCAGCTTTGGCTTGGGCTTGGCAGTGTTGTGAGGAGCGCGTCTAGCATGTCTGTCCCGGCTGGCGGCTGTCGCCTGCACCGTGCTGCGGCGCTTGGGAAGCAGCGGCTTGATCGTAGCGTCATACAGTTTCAGGCTCGTGACAGCAGTAGGGCGCTTATGGGGTACAAAGTGCATCATCTTGCGGGCTAGCGCCATGATGGCCGTGGCTAGGTCCGCTTCATCAGGTCGCAATGCCTCCTTCCGCATGTACGAAACAACCAGCTCGGCCATGGAGATGCCAAAGGAATACACGTAGATCTGGCCTAGGTTTTGGTTCAGGTAGTCGGTATTCAAGCCGCCGGACACCGTCAACGTGTTGCTCAGCGTGTATGCCTGCGCGGCGCACTCTTCATTGTTGAGGTACCTGCCGATGTTGCGTCGGGTGGCAGGCGTGGTGTGCTCTTCAAAGGCACGTTGGCTCAGTCTCTGAAACGTCTGCATGTGCAACCCAAAGTTCAGGTCAGCAGATTGAGGGGCCGCACCACCGATCCACTGCGAGTACAGTTCGAACTCTGGAGGGTAGTACTCGTACTGGGTTTTCAAGATGCTGTGGTTCCTGTTGCCATACACATCCCCGAAGGCGGTCATCAGGCCAAAGTCGATGAGCAGCACCCTGCCGTCCTTGTTGTACACCATGTTGCGTGGCTTGATGTCTAGGTGGACAAGCTGTTGGGCCGCCAGCCTCCCAATCCCCATGAGCACGGTTCGCAGTCCCCGCACCACGTCTGCAAGCGGCACACCCTTGGACGCGCACTCATTCAGAGCAATGCCTCCGTCCTCGTAAACCAACTGGGTGAGCATGGATTGCCCCTGGAAGCTGTTCGTCAGGTCCTGGCCACATTTGCCCAGTTCCTCTGGCGGCACGCTGTCAGTTGCCATGGGGCACATCTGCGCTAGCCGAACCGTAAATCTGCCATGCCGGTCAGCCTTGGCAGCCATGGTGTTGTGTATATCGTACTCCTCCTTTGCATGATGCGAGCTGCCGAATATCTTGGAGACCAGGGGCACTCCGGCGCTGGTCCTGGAGCCGTCACTGCATGGGACGTGCGGGTGCATCACGCAGCCATACGAACCGTTTGCAATGTAGTGCTGCCTGCCGCCACGACCTTCATCTGGCGTGGACATAGCTGCTTCTACCCCGCAATCAGCAGAGCTCAGCAGAGCTTCTTGTACACCTTGGTTTATGATGAGAATAGAAAACGCTCTGTGCCATACCTCTAGGCGGCTCTCTCAAAGTTGGGACACCCCCCCAAAAAAAAAAACTTGGCTAGCCTACCTCAGAGCCCTATGTCATATGTCCAAGGTCAGCTTGCCGCCTGGCTTCTTGTCAAGCACTGCCCGCGGCGCAAGGGGTCCAGCGGCTCCAGCACCGTTCTCGGCAGGTGGTGGACGATGCTGTGCTGCTGCTTCAAGCAGCCGCACGGGCGGTGGTGGCAGCGGCAGCACGGGTGGGGGTGGAGCCGCAGCACCCCAGCAAATGATGAGCGCCCGGGGGAAGAGGTAGCGCACGGTGAAGCCTGCCTTTGTCAGCTGGGCCATGAGGTAAGTGATGCACTGGCAGATGTTGTAGGGGGGGTGGCCAATCATGAATTCGGGGACGTCGAACACGATGTACAGCACACCAGTTTTGACTGCTGCCTGCATGCGCTTGCGGCACCGACCCAGGATGGCGTCAAAGCAGGATTGCACGCGGCTGGTGCGCTTCTGCATGCACGAGCGGAACTCTTGGATGGTGGCCATCCACTCTTGGATAATGGTGTACGGCGGATAATGAACCTGCACATAAATTCACGCCTGTGTCGCCATGGAGCCCTCTTACCTGTTCATCCGCATGCCGAGCCACAGGAACTGCTCCATGATCAGGATGAGGAAAATGCCCGAGAGCACGTACAGCAGCAGGTCGCATACGTGCTTCATGTGCGAGGCGTTGGCGCCCGTGCTGTTGATGTAGCCCTCGGCCACACTGCTGGGGGGGCTCAGCACCTTTGCCGCCTGCTGCGCATCCTGCTGCGCCTCACCCTCCTGATCCATCTCCCGAGTATTCACGGTGAGCTGCTCGCTCGTAGTCATGCACGGTGAGCCCCACCTGGCGCCAGGGCCGCCACCTGCATGCCCTGCCCGAGTGCCGTCCAGAACAGATGTGTACTGGTGGTCCCAGCCGTAAAAGTCGTCATACTCCATGAATGCGCCATCGGGATGCAGGGTTGCCGGGTCGCTGCTGCTGAGGCCTGCCACCTGCACCTGGGTAGCCGCCAAGGGTGCCAGTGACGCATCAGGTTGCCGGGTCGCCGCTGCTGAGGCCTGCCACCTGCGCCTGGGTAGCCGCCAAGGGTGCCAGTGACGCATCGTAGTGTGACTCCTGGCCGACCACCACATTGCACACGCTGTCGCCCTCCCGGCCCCGAGGGTGGCCTCGCACATACATGAACCTGTCGGGGTAGGGCCCGTATGTGTCCGGGCCCAGCAGCTCGGAGCCCATGGGCGCGCAGCTGCCCAGCCCGGCGATGTTCAGGGCGGCCGCTGCCATACTGCTACGCGTGTCGCCGTTGCCCACGGCCCCCGCGCGGCGCCGCCGTGGCGGCCGGAAGCTGTCCACACCCCACGCGTCTGAAAGCATCGTGAACTCCACCATGGGTATTGTGACTCAGTCGCAGTGCTGGTCCTGGTCCTTGCTCAAGTTTACAATAGTGCTGACAGAATTGTATTCCATCAGCATACGTGGTGGTAGGCGGGGCACCGGCGCGGGCGCACGCAAGTCCCAGAAAACGTTCACAAGACGTATATCCGGGTCCAGAAACTGTCTGCTCCCTGTCTGCTCCCTAACCTCTCCTCCGCATGTTGTGGAGCGTCGCAGAGCGCTCGGCGTGCGCAGCTGTCTACGCCGCCCTCGTCACTTACCTGGTCGCAGTGTGTGTGCGCATGACCCACCCGCATCCCACGTGCGTGGTCAGCATCCTGTCTGAGCGCCTCGGGTGCTTCCTAGCTTTCACCGTGAGCACCGCGGCTGCCCACCTGGACTTGACAGCCGGGCTGCTGATGGCAGGCTGCGTCACCATGGCTTGCGCCGAGGTGGACATGCTGATCGGAGCCACCCAGCCTGCTCAGTGATGTGATATTGTGCGCGGGCGGCATTGGCGGCATTTTCTAGCCCAATGTAAGGAAAAAACGTGTCTACCAATCAAATCGCCTAGCCGTCCGCGGTCATGTATGACCTGCTTGTGCAGCTGAACACCAGCAAACTCTTTGCCGGGGTCAGCATGCTGATGCTCAACTTGGGGTCCCGCTACGTTGTGACCGACATCACCAAGGCACAGGAGCGCCTGCTGTCCAGCCCAGCGGCCAAGTGCGCCATTCTGTTCTGCATGCTGTTCGTTGCCATCCGCGATGTCCTGCTCTCGCTCTGCATGGCCGCATCGCTCATAACGATGCACATCACAGTCCTGCATGAGCGCAGCAGGTTCAGCCTTTTGCCCAAGGCGCTGCTGGCGGCGCCGGTGCCAAGCATGCATGACTACTTGCGTGCAAAAGAAGTGGTGAGGTCCTTCGAAGGCGGAAGCGGCGCAACTCAGCCACAGAGCCAAGCCCAGAGCCAACAAAGCCAAGGTCAGCCCCAGCGTCAGCCCGCCTCACCTTGTCACGACATTTTAGCGTCACGTTCATTTTACCGTCTTTTCTAATCGTCTTAGGTTATAATCGGTGCGAATACGCGAATTTCGTGTATAATCGCGTAAGGTGTTTGGTTCTTGTCTTACACTTCGCTGATGGACTTATGGACGAGACGAGAATGTACGCTCGTTCGCGTATGTTTATGTACTTTACTTGTGAATTGTTTATTTCTTGTGTGAATGTTCTGTCACACGGGTTATAAGGTGTTTCACTTTTGTCATATGTGGACTATACGTCGTGGTCGTACTCGAGGCTTATCTTTTGAGGGCCTCCTGTGATCGACATCGTGACTTCGGTATTTATAGCCGGCAGCGAGCTTGGAAAAGTCGCTTTACGGCTCATGATTGGAACATTGTAAAGTTCTCTGAGCTAGACAACAAGCCCTGTGCGGTCCTCCCTTCTCGTAAGCCGCATAAGTAACTTCTTTCCACCAGCCGAACTCCTGTGTGGGCCATTCAACGCCCATATCCTTCACGCCGGGCAAACTCAGTCGGTAAGGTAAATCATTATCGCTGTTGATTGATTGCCTGGAGGGAATCTTGGCCCCTTTCGCGGGTTGCTATTTGCTGTGTATTACGACTTGCCCGTTCGTGTGCCGTCTAGTCAGCATCCAAGCTACCTGCAGGACTTCGCCAAGCCACCCTGCCTTCCATAGCCGTAAAGCCTAAATCAGGCTAGAAGACCAAGTAAGTTCGGTTTTGGGGTTTACCTTAGGTGTTCTGTCGCCTAGGGGATATTCGGGTTGCTTTTCCCAGCACCCTTTTTGGTAGGTTAGGCAGGCTAGGTCACGCCAGCCGCAGCCGGTCAGCAGTGTTACGCACAGCCGGTCACTTCGGTCACTATTCGGTCACTTTTACAATCGATACTGTGTTACGCACAGCCGCCCTACCATTCAGCAATTTCGGGCCATTTTCTACTGGGTCGATTTGCTTGTGTATTCGGTCACTTTTACAATCGATACTGTGTTACGCACAGCCGTCTGTCGAACACTCGATCCCGAATACTTTATACGATCTACTCGTTTTACCATCTAGGCTTGGTCAGCCCAGCCTAACATTTTTCCTATACTATATATTCAGCTCACCTGAACAGCAGGCTCGAGCTCTTCTGTGCTTAACGAGCATTTCGCGTACCTCTGGCCGAATTCTACGGAGTCATACCAATTCGTTTGCTTTTACTAGCCTCAATCCGCTTCTGCAGTGGACCGTTACGAGGAAGATTACCGAAGGCCATTAAGAGGACGCGCGGGTCGTAACCCTCTCGGTGTGCGCCACCGAGGTTTTCATCATCAAGGTGGTCGGGGCCAGCAGGGCCTCCGCAGGCGGTTTAATCAGCCTAATCATCCACATTTGGTCGATCCGTTCGACCAGGAGGCGGAGCCTGTCGACATAGGCCTATTGGCGAGAGGCGTGCGTTTTGACCTGGAGCCACGCCCAGCCATTTTTCGTATACGATACCTGGTAGTAGTGCAGCTGGACCCCGAGCTTGAGCAGCTACCGCGGCCGACGAGCTTTGTTACGGCCAGCTCCCAGGGGGCGAACATTCGACTACCTTTATTTGAATACGCGGACCTGTGCGCGTCTCCACGCAGTGACATGATGGAGTGATCACTGTAACCTCATTGAGTCGATTTTCTCCTCTTTTCTGACGCGGCAGCCATAGAGCAGTTGTTCAAGCACCACGTACTCATAACATCACTTTCCAGAGTCACTGATTATTCCAGCTGCGTTCACGCAGCTACTCTTTATTTTTCAGCACAATACAACGCAACTTTACAGCGACACCAGCTTAGGTGGGGCGGGTTTAGTACTCTTTAGTAGTCGCTAGGCTTTTTATTGCTTAGTCCTTGCCTGTTCGCTTCGCGTTTGTTGCTGCATCTTTCTCTTTTCCTTTTTCTCATCTTGTTTTTCGTAAGCTAATTATTACACAGGGAAGCATAAGTCCCACGGAGCCGCTACGTCGCAACATCCCGCGGGCCGCCACTGCGCAACATCTTCGCTCGACGAGTCAGCGAGATCAGCAGGAGGTAAGCAAGGTTTCGCGTAAGGATACACGTAGGGTGTCCACCTCAGGGTCTAGTACTAGCGAAGCCGCCCGTATTCCGCGCTCGCGTTCCGATAGTGGCCTAGCAGTACAGGTGGAACTTCCCCTGACTAAGTTAGCTCCAACTGAGGGTGAGGTTACTGCTCCACTAGAAACTACCGGAACAGATTCCGATAGGGAGAAGTGGTCGCGTCTCTTTGAAGCGCTAGGTAGGCCCCGCACCTACATCAACCCTATATTTGCTAGGGACAGCGATTCTGACGACGAAATCATGCAGAACCTTTACCCTACCCTCGACCCGTTCCAGCACAACGGGTTGGATGACTTCCTCACCAAGGTGTTCCAGCAAGGAGTTGCCTACCCGCTCACTAGGAACAACTTGTCTGTTGAGAGCCTCAAATCGTACCTTGACGCACTGCCTGGTCGTAACACGCCCTTCGAGGCGTGGTACAACTCCCACAGACAGGACCTCATAGCCAAAGCTGCAGCGCACTTCAGAGTAGCTGAACCAGGTGCGGCGGCCAACGCCATCTCTCCTCGCCAACTGTACGACTATTACGCCCACATTTTAGAGGAAAACTTTGCCTCCGCGCGCGCGGAAAGTGATCTTGCGCGCTTCAGAAGCATGCAGCAGGGAGCTCTCTCTCCCATAGTCTTCAAGGATATGCTGCTAGCGCTGGAGAAAAAGCTGGACGGTAGGGTCAGCAAGCACCAGGTCGCGGAACGTTTTCTAGAGGGTTCAAACCCCATGGTTCGGCATCACCTGGAGAGGCACCTCATTACCGTGGAGCGTACCAAGTGGTACGATCGTTTGGAGAAGACGGCACAAGAGGCTGAGGTTGTGTGGAACAACCTTCCGTTGGAGGACAGAGCAGTGCAGGTACGCAAAAAGCCGCCGCAGCAGAAGAGTGCAGCAAAACCCCCTGTTAAGGAAAAACGCACCTTCTACTGCGAGAAGCACGGCACTAATGCATCTCACGATACGGCGCAGTGCCGTGTCTTAAATCCCCCAAAGACGAAGTCCGCGCTTTTGACCTCTGACATCCCCTCCGGTATTGTTGAGCGTTTGGTTGCCTTGATTTCCCAGGGACAGGGCAGCGCGTCGACCTCAGGGGGGTCCAGAGGAATGGGCGGGCAAAAGCAGAAGGGGGCTGGGCCATCTAAGCCCAAGCAGGGACAGGGTGCTAGCGAATCGCGGGGGAATAGGCCATCTTGCGAGTTCTGCGGAACCATGGGTCACCAGCAGAGCAAATGCTTCATTTTCCACCCCGAGCTCGCTCCTGCGGGCTACGAGCCCGCTAACCCAGCCCTGAAGGTTTTATTTCTGCAGCGCAAGAAGGCGGTTGAAAAGAAGGCGGCCTTGGCGGCGGCTGTTGCCGCAGCTTTCGAGGACGACTTTGCAGCAGAGGACGAGGGGGATGAGGAGGCGGCCTGCTGCACGACGCAGTTCCATGAAGCGGCGTCGAACGTCTCTCCCAGCCAGCAGGCCAGGATGGCGCCGCTCACATGGACGCGCAGCGCACAAGAGGTAAGGTACAACAGCTTAGCCACTATGCATTCGCAGGCTGTTCCTAAGTCCTTTACTCCTGCCCCTTTAGTCATGAAGCAGTACCCGCCACCGACACCACCCGTGGCGAACAACTCAAAACGCACTCATACACTGCTGGATGACAATATTCTCCTGCGTAAAATCTCCGACATGCCTGTCGGCACTTTTCTTAACCTGCTCTGCCAGCAGGGGCTGTCTTCCACCGGCGGCCCCTTAGACGCCAAACCCCATCCCCCAAGCACGGCCCAAGCAACGCAGGGTTCCAGCTCAGTTTCGAGCAGCTTCGGGGAGGGATTTTCCACGCTTCAGGCCGACAAGAGTGTGCAGCTCGCCTGTTTCCCGGCGGCAGCACCGGAGCTGGTCACGCCACCTCCCCTTGATTCTGGCCTGGCGTCTTTTGCCCTGGCGGCCCAAGGGCGCGCCAAACCCTCCGACCACCGTGGTGCCGGTTTCGAGTACCAGGTAAGTGGGGTTAAGGGTCCGCCTCCGCGCACTTTGTTGGAGCTCTCGCCTGACGAGCGGGAGCAGGCTTTAGCGGTTAATCCGTCGGCGGCGCGTTACATGGGGGAACCCGAGGGTCTGTATTACTACGAAACAGGGGCGTGTGTGTTGGTTCAGGGGCAGCGCGACAGGGCAGCTCCGGAGGCGTTGTGTGATTTTGCCGCAACGGTCAACGTAATGCCGACCAGTGTAGCCAAAGCACTTAACCTGCCCATAGTCGAGACAACCACGTGGCTGTCCACCTCGTTGCAGCTAGGGGGTGCTGTGAGAGGAGAGTTGGACACCTCAAACATCTTTTTTGAGCTTCTTCCGGGCACGCCGCATGCCACGCGGGTCCCGCTTACTAAAACCCTGGTCGTTGACGAGCGACCCGACCTGTTTCAGCTCCTAGTGGGTAACGAACAGGCGAAATTCTTAGGGGACGCTCTGGAATCATATCCAGAGCCTAGGCTGCACTTTCATCCTAACTTTTTGCAGTACCCTAATTATAAGGTAACGATTCCCATGCGCAAGCTTGTGAAGCACAAGCCTTCTCAGCATGGTTCACTTGTGGGAGTTGCGTGCGTCAGCATGGCCATTCCCAGCACCTCTCCTTCCGGCTCCGAGCTGGGGGGGGGGAATCCACCGCTGACGTCCCTCCTATTCCGCACCAGTCCTCTCATTCCTCTGAGCAGGGCACGTCAACCGCCTACGTCAACAACACTAGGCGAGATCACTGGGGCAACTTCGCGTCCCGGTTATCAGTTGGTGCGAATCAGCTTGGTTCCATTTTCCTTTTGCTACTTACGTATGCCACTTTCTTTGTGGACGCATTCAACGTGTGTTTTGTTAGCCCCGTTCTCACGGCGGCTGGTGCCGTTCTTTCGTACACGGCCAACGGTTTAATAGATCACGCTTGCCTAGCTACACGACCCATGCCTGTTTCCTCTTCGCGCCACCCTCCTGCTTGCACAGGAAAGCGAAAGAAGCCACTGTATAGGCGTAGGTCTGTGTTAGGCCATCCTGCATTACAGCCACGTAGCGGCTGGCACTTCGCTTCCTTTGCTCTCGTTGCATCCCTGTTGCTAACTCTAGCCGCAGGAGCAGGTGCCATGCAAGCATCATGGACTGGCAGTGACATGGTGCAGGCGTCGTCCAGTTTAATCACCACTGGTGGCGTCATCTTGCATCAGCCGGGAGCACCGTCCATCTTTACAAGGACCCGTCAGCCTGTGGGTTTCGACCCCTGCTCTCCCGAGGGTCCTAGTTCTTCATCCCACCCATTTTTAGGGTTTTCCTCCGCCTTATCCAGCGTCGGCTCGTTCACTCCTGAAGGCGTCTCAGCAGCAGCCGGTTACAGCCGCTACCAGAAGGACCCGGAAGGTGGGTGGATCTGGGGCAACAGTGCCTTGCTAAACCCTCAGGATAGTGCAGCGCTACAAAATATAGTCCGCTCGCGGAAGAGCTTGTCCTTTGCCTATTCCATGGAACAATTACCAGGCTATAGTGGGGATCAGGGTCCTTTTACCTTGGACCTAGATACGGACAGGCCTATAGTGCAACCCCCTAGACGTTACTCCCCCATGGAAAAGGAGGTCATAGTGGGAAAAACTTCGGAACTCGTCAAGGCGGGCATCGTTGTTGAGCATAAGGGCGCGACTGTCTGTGCGGTGAACCCAGTCATAGCCGCTAAAAAGGATCCAGACACGGGCTTATGGACAGACCACCGCATGGCGCAGGACTACCGGCCTGTTAACAAGCACACTCGGGCTGATCGCTATGGGTTGCATAGGCCGGAGGACATTTTTCATCAGTGTGCACATGCGCGCATATTTTCTAAGTTAGATTTGCGGCAGGGATTCTTGCAAATTCCCATTTTGCCTGAAGACCAACCGAAAACTGCCTACTGGGTTGGGAATAAGCTCATGATGTACACACGCATGCCTTACGGCCTCAAGAACGCCTCGGCAAAATTCCAACGAGTGATGGATTACGAGTTGGCTAAGGCAGGGCTAGATGGCTGCTCTCGTGCGTACATAGATGACGTGCTAATCTATAGTGCAACCCCAGAAGAGCATTTAAAGCACGTCGCCGCGGTTCTAGACACGCTGCATTCATGTGGTCTACGGGCTCATCCTGATAAATCTATCTTTGGTGCCGATGTCATTGAGTATCTAGGCCACAACTTAAGCGCCGAAGGCATCAGTCCACACCATGCAAAGATAGCTGCGATCATGGCCCTAAAACCCCCTCGCAACGTGTCTGAACTCCGCTCGTATCTAGGTTTTGTCAATTATTATCGTTGTTACATACCTAACATGAGCTCGCTAACTGCCAACCTCACCCTTTTGTTGAAGAAAGATCAACCCTGGGTTTGGGGTCCTGAGCAAGAAGCGGCCTTCACGAGCATCAAGTCTGTCTTTTCTAGGGAAGGTCTTATTCTGCGCCGTGTAGACTACACCCGCCCGCTGATCCTGCACACCGATTTCTCTAACCATGGGATTGGTGCTGTTTTAGGCCAGCTGGACGATCAGGGTAACGAGTACATCTGCGCGTGCATTAGTCGTTCCCTTTATAAGCATGAAAAAAATTATAGTAGCTACAAAGGGGAGATGCTTGCTGCTGTTTGGGCGGTCAAAATGTTCCGACATCACCTCCTTGGTGGGCCCAAGTTCACTCTTGTCACTGACCATCAACCCCTAACGTACCTCATGAGCGCAGATGGGCTCACGGGGCAGTATGCACGGTTTGCACTCATCATGCAGGAATACGACTTTGAGGTTGTGCATCGCCCGGGTCTTAAGCACCAAAATGCTGACCTGCTCTCTAGGCAACCGGTCCCGTCAACCATTGACAACACAGGGGCTCGCATGGATCCGGACTTGTGTGAAACACGCCGTACCTCAGCACTCACTGCACAGTCTTGGGTTGAGGGCATCAATTCGTGTACAGCACTTGCTTCATTCACTCCCGTTGCTGGATTTTCTGATGACTTTTGTCCACTGCCTGACTCTTTATTAGCCGGTAGTTTGGGTTTGCCTTGCGATTCACTGCATGTGCCTCCGGATGACGAGCCTGATGTGGACTCGAAGGAAGGGGAACAGTTGCATGCTAAAGCTGTTCGCTGGGTCAAGGAAGCAGCCCGAATTTCACCTCACCTATTCCCTTCTAACCACACTAACCCTTTTGCCCGAGCTTTCTTCTCTCGTGCTCTGGGGTCGGGGGTAACAGTTTACGAACCCATAGGTGGGATCTGTGCAGGTCTAGAGGCTTGCCTCCGCAACGGATATCGTGTAGACAGGTATCTCTCTTCGGAGCCTGACTCAGAGGCAGCCAAGGTAATTTCCGCGCGACTGGATTGTCTCAGCGCAGAATATCCCAGACAGTTTTCTCCTGAGGCTTACCGGCGTGTATGGTTGGATCTCCCACTGGATCCTAAGAAGGTGGACGAGCGAGCTCTTCTTGCAGCAGGAGCTTGTGATGGTTCGCAGTGGTTTATTTTCGCCAGTTGGTGCTGGCACGACGTCGGCAAGGAGCCTGGTTCTTTAGCGCCTGGCGTCTGCGTCACTGATCACGTCTTAAATATCTTGCATATTTTGCAGCGCATTCAGCGTCGCACATCAGCTTTTATGTTTGTTTGCGAGCAGCCTCAAGCAACTTGGTTGAACGCTTTGGCAGCTCAGAATCGCTTAGTTTCTGCATTAGGTGATCCGGTTGTAGTCGATGCAGCTCGATTTGGATCTTTTGCGCATCGCATGTCAGTTCACTGGACGAATCTGGCTAGCAGCAGTCAGCTTGCAGCGGTTACGTCCGTCATTCGCCCAGAGTCGGAACATTCACTGCAGAGTATCCTGGCACCCGGCCGCACCGTCGCTATGGCGCAGTCCACGGAGTCGGGGCCCTATCTGCAGTGCAATAAGCCAGGTGAGCCGGTCAGTGTTGCACCTAGCTTGAGTCGTCCAAATGTACGGGCGTTGCAGGGGCTCGTCCATGACTCTCTGTCTGGCAATAACGGCACGTTGTCCTTGTCTGAATGCGAACGTGCTATGGGCTATAAGCTTGGAGCCACTTATGCACCAGGGGTAGACGAGCAATCACGTCGGTTTCTCTTGGGCATTGCGCCTGACGCATTTTGCACGAGTGGCATGCTTGCTATTATTCGTGTTTTGAGTAACGTTTCGTTGCATGAAATTGCAGCAGCAGCTTTGGTTTCTCAACCTCCTGATCAATCAACCGTTCACGGTCTTGCATTTCCCATTTCTAACTCGGAAGTATTAGCTTCTTGGCCACTTGTCTTTGCTGCCGCTACTCAAGCCGAACAGGAAGAAGTCGCTGTTTCAGGCGAACGGTTTCCTGACATCTGGCAGGACGACATGTGCATGCATTATATTCGCACGGGCGCGCATATGCCTGGCATTTCGCTCGATGAGCAACGTCGGGTAATTCGCCGCACCAGGCACTATCGCATGCTAGGTGGCAATCTATACCGCATATTTAGTGACTCCCGTAGTCGGTTAGTTCCCAAACCGCCTGATCGTCTTGCACTTGTTCAGCGCACGCACGAAGAGACGGGACATTTTGGCGTTCGTCGCACCTTGGCACTTTTGCTCACCCAGCACTGGTGGCATGGTATGCATCGCGACGTTTCCACTGTTGTACGGCACTGCGAGTCTTGTGACCGCGTCAACACCTCATTTGCATCTCCTTCCCCTGTTCTTAATCCTTTGCCTGTTCAAGGGATGTTCTATCGTTGGGGAGTTGATCTGTGTGGTCCATTTGCCAAAACCGCAGCTGGGAATACGTACGTCATGATTTGTATTGAGCATTTTTCTAAGTACGCGGTTTTCATTCCTTTGCCTGATAAGGAGGCAGAGCATACCGCATTTGCATTTTTACATCACGTGCTAGGTCGCTATGGTTCCTGTGCTGAGGTCTGTTCGGACCAGGGAAGCGAATGGAAGGGGCCTTTTTCACAACTTTTGATAGATTGCCTCATTGACCATCGTCAAACCTCACCGAGTCACCCACAAGCTAACGGACTTCCGAGCGTGCGGTTCAAACTTGCAAGCGCGCTTTACGTCGCATGTCTCAGCAGAGGAGTGCAGGTGCCAACTGGGATCAGCAGCTGCCTTACATCATGTTGGGTTACAACTGTTCGAAGCAGCAGTCTACTGGTTTCAGTCCATACAGTTTGCTCCACGGAGTTCAGCCCACCATACCACCCGCGGTGAAGCAGCGCTTTGAGGAGTACATCTCCTTCGATTCGCTGGAGGAGGCTTCTGATGCTCTTCTTAAGCGTGGCGAGGCTATGCGTCGTAACATGAGTATTGCAGGGGAAAATTTACTTATCGCCCAGCATAGGGATACGTTACGCTATGCCGCTTTGCGTGGTGGGGGTAACCATCCTAGGTTGCGCAGGTTTGATGTGGGGGATTATGTTTATTATCGTAATACTAGTTCACGCACGGCGTTAGACCATAAGGTTTAACCTGCTGTACTTCGCGTTAGTGGGGTGCGTCCCAGCGGCGTACTTGTTCTGCAAGGTCAAGACGGTCAAACCATGCAAACGCATGTGATGCACTGTGCACCTTGTCATTTGCCTATTTTAGACGAGGTTGTCGATCCTCGCTTGTCCCGACCTCATGCTAATTTGTCCTGTGAGGTTTGCAAAATGCCTGATGGGGAAGAGTGGATGCTTCTCTGTGATAGCTGTGGGACGGGTTGGCATACTTATTGCCTGAAACCGCCTCTCAAACAAATCCCTGACGGCACTTGGGTGTGTCCTAATTGTCTTTCTAAAGGCATCACCGTAGCACAAATAAACTCACGATCTTTAGCTAACTCTGGTAGTGATTCCAATAAATCCAGCACTAAGCCTGTTCCTCCGCAATATCTTGCCGAATTACAAGGGTTACGAGTATTTGGATCTAATTCCGGACCCTCTGGCAGTCGTGCCGCGAGAACCGGTGTCGCTACCTATGCCGGTAAACGAGGCAGGAAGCATTTCTTCGAGGTGCTTTACCAGGACGGCGAATTGGAGCTGGTGGATGTTGTGCAGCTGCGCAATATGCTTGCACCTAAGTCTGCCCGCCCAAGGCGAGCGGTGGGAGCAGCGGCGGTTGCAGCAGCCGCATCGAAACTGGAGCACTGGAGTTTGGATTCAGCCGCGGACGTACCGATGGCGCTGGATCTGGCTATGGCGGGAGACCACTCAGTATTCAAGATAGCTTTGGTCACCAATCAATTATTCGAGCAACGTCTTCAACTTCCGTCCGTACCGCAGCCGCATGTCGACGTGTTGCGAGGAGCGTTGCGTTGGAGCTTGGTTAATGCGAGCTTGCGTAAGTAAGCTGGGTTAGTTGGGCGTAAGGCCCAATGCGTAACTGTTAGACTAACTGTTTCGCAACGGCCCGTGTCCTCAGGGCCGTCATTTATTGCGCGCATTAAGCTGGTTAGCTTATCTTGTTTTTGTTGTTCAGCGCGCGCTGATCAACAAAACAGGTCCCGCGCCTTCGGCGCGCTTTCTGTTACTACACCGCTGTGCCTTCGGCTCGTCAGCGAGACCCATCGGGTAGAGTGCAGTGGAGAATATATAGCACTAGCACCATAGAGTTAGCCCACCTTATTGAAGCACCTTTAGTAGTGCTAGTGGCGGCGCATGTCCCGGTATCGCTAGGCATGACTCCGCTGGTGGAGGCAACTCACAGCTATCCTACATAGCTAACTGGAATGTCACAGACTGGCATTTCCTCGAGGGCTTCTGCGACGCAGTTTATGCCCCCTGCTTTCTCCGGAGCGGATCAACAACTCCCGCCCACCCCGGACCCAACAAGCTTGCCC
>NW_003307638.1:60927-61776 GCF_000143455.1 Volvox carteri f. nagariensis
AGCCGTCGCAGTCAGTGTATCACTTAGGCATTACGATCAATACGGCAGCTGGTGTGTTTGAGGTGCCTAAGCAGAAGCTCGCCAAATTGCGGCGACTGGCGATCGGGTTNCGGATCACGGCTAAGAAAAATCGGCGCCTTGTCCAGAAGCGTGAGCTGGCTAAGTTTTGTGGTTTTGCGCAGAGTGTCAAATTGGCCCTTACCCCAGCGCCTTTATTTCTCCGCAATTTTTACGACGACATTAAGCAACCTGTTGGCTGGTCCGGTCGAGTTCGCTTGTCCCGTGGGTCGTTACGGGACTTAGATTGGTGGGCGGACATCCCTACCCACCACTGCTCGGCGGCTATTCACCAGGGGCCTGCTGCAGTTGAGCTTTCAGTGGATGCATCGCGCCATTCGTGGGGCGCGGTCCTGCATGGTCGTGTGGCGCGCGGTTATTGGTCGGCACCAGAGCTCTACGAGCACATCAATTGGAAGGAGTTGCGCGCTGTCCGTCATGCTTTAGAGTCCTTCCTCCCGTTCGTTCAGCAGCGTGTTGTGTTAATTAGGGAGGACAACATGTGCACGCAAGCAGTGCTAGGGCGTCTTTCTTCGCGCTCGGCAGCTCTGCATGCCGAACTAAAATTATTATGGGAATTCATGCAGAAGCATAGTATTGTTCTACAAGTCGAGCGTGTGGCTAGTGCTGACAACGAGGCAGATGAAGCCTCGCGTTGGGTAGACCGTGATGATTACCGCTTGCATCCCCGGTTTTTCCGCCTTTTGGAGCACCGCTTCGGTCCGCACCATGTCGACTTGTTTGCCACGCATATTAACACGCACCTCCCGGTTTTCTTTTCTCGCCACCATT